>NC_073233.2:2428500-2730500 GCF_029281585.2 Gorilla gorilla gorilla | reverse complement strand
ACAGGTAGCGGTGTATATATTTCCATGTTTATACAGATAGCGGTGTAGATATTTCCATGTTTATACAGATAGCGGTGTAGATATTTCCATGTCCATCCAGATGGCTGTGTAGATATATCCATGTTCATACAGATGGCGGTGAAGATAATTCCATGTTCATACAGATAGCTGTGTAGATATTTCCATGTTTATACAGATAGCGGTGTAGATATTTCCAGGTTTATACAGATAGCGGTGTAGATATCTCCATCTTAATACAGATGGCGGTGTAGTTATTTATATGTTCATACAGATGGCGGTGCAGATATTTCCATGTTCATACACATGGCGGTGTAGATATTTGCATGTTCATACAGATGGCGGTGTAGCTATTTCCATGTTCATGGAGATAGCGGTGTAGATATTTCCATGTTCATCCAGATGGCTGTGTAGAGATATCCTTGTTCATACAGATGGCGGTGAAGATATCTCCATGCTCATACAGATAGCGGTGTAGATATTTCCATGTTCATACAGATAGTGGTGTAGATATTTCCAAGTTCATACAGATAGGGCGGCTGATATTTCCATGTTCATACAGATAGCGGTGCTGATATTTCCATGTTTATACAGGTAGCGGTGTAGATATATCCATGTTTATACAGATAGCGGTGAAGATGTATGCATGTTTACACAGATAGCGGTGTTGATATTTCCATGTATATGCAGATAGCTGTGTAGATATTTCCATTTTCAGGCAGATAGCGGTATAGATATTTCCATGTTCAAACAGATAGCGGTGTAGATATTTCCATGTTCATACAGATAGCGGTGTAGATATATCCATGTTTATACAGGTAGCGGTGAAGATGTATGCATGTTTACACAGATAGCGGTGTAGATATTTCCATGTTCATACAGATAGCGGTGTAGATATTTCCATGTTCATCCTGATGGCTGTGTAGATATATCCATGTTCATACAGATAGCTGTGTAGATATTTCCATGTTCATACAGATAGTGCTGTAGATACTTCCATGTTCATACAGATAGCGGTGCAGCTATTTCCATGTTCATACAGATAGCGGTGTAGATATTTCCATGTTCGTACAGATAGCGGTGTAGATATTTCCATGTTCATACAGATAGCGGTGCTTATATTTCCATGTTTATACAGGTAGCGGTGTGGATATTTCCATGTTTATACAGATAGCGGTGTAGATATTTTCATGTTCATACAGATAGTGGTGTAGATATTTCCATGTTCATACAGATGGCGGTGTAGATATTTCCATGTTCATACAGAGAGCGATGTAGTTATTTCCATGTGCAAAGAGATAGCTGTGTAGATATTTCCATGTATATGCAGATAGCAGTGTAGATATTTCCATTTTCATGCAGATAGCGGTTTAGATTTTTCCATGTTCAAACAGATAGCGGTGTAGATATTTCCATGTTCATACAGATAGCGGTGTAGATATTTCCATGTTTATACAGATAGCGGTGAAGATGTATGCATGTTTACACAGATAGCGGTGTAGATATTTCCATGTTCATACAGATAGCGGTGTAGATATCTCCATGTTCATCCAGATGGCTGTGTAGATATATCCATGTTCATAGAGATAGCGGTGTAGATATTTCCATGTTCATACAGATAGTGGTGTAGATATTTCCATGTTCATACAGATAGCGGTGTAGCTATTTCCATGTTCATACAGATAGCGGTGTAGATATTTCCATGTTCATACAGATAGCGGTGTAGCTATTTCCATGTTCATACAGATAGCGGTGTAGATATTTCCATGTTCATACAGATAGCGGTGTAGATATTTCCATGTTCATACAGATAGCGGTACTGATATTTCCATGTTTATACAGGTAGCGGTGGAGATATTTCCGTGTTTACACAGATAGCGGTGTAGATATTTCCATGTTCATACAGATAGCGGTGCAGGTATTTCCATGTTCATACAGGTGGCTGTGTAGATATATCCATGTTCATACAGATAGCGGTGTAGATATTTCCATGTTCATACAGATAGTGCTGTAGATATTTCCATGTTCATACAGATAGCGGTGTAGCTATTTCCATGTTCATACAGATAGCGGTGTAGATATTTCCATGTTCAAACAGATAGCGGTGTAGATATTTCCATGTTCATACAGATAGCGGTGCTTATATTTCCATGTTTATACAGGTAGCGGTGTAGATATTTCCATGTTTATACAGATAGCGGTGTAGATATTTCCATGTTTATACAGATAGCGGTGTAGATATTTCCATGTCCATCCAGATGGCTGTGTAGATATATCCATGTTCATACAGATGGCATTGAAGATAATTCCATGTTCATACAGATAGCGGTGTAGATATTTCCATGTTTATACAGATAGCGGTGTAGATATTTCCAGGTTTATACAGATAGCTGTGTAGATATCTCCATCTTAATACAGATGGCGGTGTAGTTATTTATATGTTCATACAGATGGCGGTGTAGATATTTCCATGTTCATACAGATAGCGGTGTAGATATTCCCATGCTTATACAGATAGCGGTGTAGATATCTCCATCTTAATTCAGATGGCGGTGTAGGTATTTATATGTTCATACAGATGGCCGTGCAGATATTTCCATGTTCATACAGATGGCGGTGTAGATATTTCCATGTTCATACAGAGAGCGGTGTAGATATTTCCATGTGTAAAGAGATAGCGGTGTAGATATTTCCATGTATATGCAGATAGCTGTGTAGATATTTCCATTTTCATGCAGATAGCTGTTTAGATATTTCCATGTTCAAACAGATAGCGGTGTGGATATTTCCATGTTCATACAGATAGCGGTGTAGATATTTCCATGTTTATACATATAGCGGTGAAGAAGTATGCATGTTTACACAGATAGCGGTGTAGCTCTTTCCATGTTCATACAGATAGTGGTGTAGATATTTCCATGTTCATACAGATAGCGGTGTAGCTATTTCCATTATTTCCATGTTCATACAGATAGCGGTGTAGATATTTCCATGTTCATACAGATAGCGGTGCTGATATTTCCATGGTCATCCATATGGCTGTGTAGATTTATCCATGTTCATACAGATGGCGGTGAAGATATTTCCATGTTCATACAGATAGCAGTATAGCTATTTCCATGTTCATCCAGATGGCTGTGTAGATTTATCCATGTTCATACAGATGTCGGTGAAGATATTTCCATGTTCATACAGATAGCAGTATAGATATTTCCATGTTCATCCAGATGGCTGTGTAGATATATCCATGTTCATACAGATGGCGGTGAATATATTTCCAAACTCATACAGATAGCAGTGTAGATATTTCCATGTTCATACAGATAGTGGTGTAGATATTTCCATGTTCATACAGATAGAGGGGCTGATATTTCCATGTTCATACAGATAGCGGTGCTGATATTTCCATGTTTATACAGGTAGCGGTGTAGATGTTTCCATGTTTATAAAGATAGCGGTGTTGATATTTCCATGTTTATACAGATAGCGGTGAAGATATTTCCATGTTTATACAGATAGCAGTGTAGATATCTCCATCTTAATACAGATGGCGGTGTAGATATTTATATGTTCATACAGATGGCCGTGCAGATATTTCATTGTTCATACAGATGGCGGTGTAGATATATCCATGTTCATACAGATAGCAGTGTAGTTATTTCCATGTGTACAGAGATAGCTGTGTAGATATTTCCATGTATATGCAAATAGCTGTGTAGATATTTCCATTTTCAAGCAGATAGCGGTGTAGATATTTCCATGTTCATACAGATGGCTGTGTAGATATATCCATGATCATACAGATAGCGGTGTAGATATTTCCATGTCCATTCAGATAGTGCTGTAGTTATTTCCATGTTCATACAGATAGCGGAGTAGATATTTCCATGTTCATTCAGATAGCGGTGCTGATATATCCATGTTTATACAGATATCGGTGCAGATATTTCCATGTTCATACAGATGGCGGTGTAGATATTTCCATGTTTATAGAGATAGTGGTGTAGTTATTTCCATGTGTAAAGAGATAGCTTTGTAGATATTTCCATGTATATGCAGATAGCTGTGTAGATATTTCCATTTTCATGCAGATAGCGGTGTAGATATTTCCATGTTCAAACAGATAGCGGTGTAGATATTTCCATGTTCATACAGATAGTGGTGTAGATATTTCCATGTTCATACAGATAGCGGTGTAGCTCTTTCCATGTTCATACAGATAGCGGTGTAGATATTTCCATGTTCATCCAGATGGCCATGTAGATATATCCATGTTCATAGAGATGGCGGTGAAGATATTTAAATGTTCATACAGATAGCGGTTTAGATATTTCCATGTTCAAACAGATAGCGGTGTAGATATTTCCATGTTCATACAGATAGCAGTGTAGATATATCCATGTTTATACAGATAGCGGTGAAGATGTATGCATGTTTACACAGATAGCGGTGTAGATATTTCCATGTTCATACAGATAGCGGTGTAGATATTTCCATGTTCATCCAGATGGCTGTGTAGATATATCCATGTTCATAGAGATAGCGGTGTAGATATTTCCATGTTCATACAGATAGCGGTGTAGATATTTCCATGTTCGTACAGATAGCGGTGTAGATATTTCCATGTTCATACAGATAGCGGTACTGATATTTCCATGTTTATACAGGTAGCGGTGGAGATATTTCCATGTTTATACAGGTAGCGGTGGAGATATTTCCATGTTTACACAGATAGCGGTGTAGATATTTCCATGTTCATACAGGTGGCTGTGTAGATATATCCATGTTCATACAGATAGCGGTGTAGATATTTCCATGTTCATACAGATAGTGCTGTAGATATTTCCATGTTCATACAGATAGTGCTGTAGATATTTCCATGTTCATACAGATAGCGGTGTAGCTATTTCCATGTTCATACAGATAGCGGTGTAGATATTTCCATGTTCAAACAGATAGCGGTGTAGATATTTCCATGTTCATACAGATAGCGGTGCTTATATTTCCATGTTTATACAGGTAGCGGTGTATATATTTCCATGTTTATACAGATAGCGGTGTAGATATTTCCATGTTTATACAGATAGCGGTGTAGATATTTCCATGTCCATCCAGATGGCTGTGTAGATATATCCATGTTCATACAGATGGCGGTGAAGATAATTCCATGTTCATACAGATAGCTGTGTAGATATTTCCATGTTTATACAGATAGCGGTGTAGATATTTCCAGGTTTATACAGATAGCGGTGTAGATATCTCCATCTTAATACAGATGGCGGTGTAGTTATTTATATGTTCATACAGATGGCGGTGCAGATATTTCCATGTTCATACACATGGCGGTGTAGATATTTGCATGTTCATACAGATGGCGGTGTAGCTATTTCCATGTTCATGGAGATAGCGGTGTAGATATTTCCATGTTCATCCAGATGGCTGTGTAGAGATATCCTTGTTCATACAGATGGCGGTGAAGATATCTCCATGCTCATACAGATAGCGGTGTAGATATTTCCATGTTCATACAGATAGTGGTGTAGATATTTCCAAGTTCATACAGATAGGGCGGCTGATATTTCCATGTTCATACAGATAGCGGTGCTGATATTTCCATGTTTATACAGGTAGTGGTGTAGATATTTCCAGGTTTATACAGATAGCGGTGTAGACATTTCCATGTTTATACAGATAGCGGTGTAGATATTTCCATGTTTATACAGATAGCGGTGTAGATATCTCTATCTTAATACAGATGGCGGTGTAGATATTTATATGTTCATACAGATGGCCATGCAGATATTTCCATGTTCATACAGATGGCGGTGTAGATATATCCATGTTCATACAGATAGCAGTGTAGTTATTTCCATGTGTAAAGAGATAGCTGTGTAGATATTTCGAAGTATATGCAGATAGCTGTGTAGATATTTCCATTTTTAAGCAGATAGCGGTGTAGATATTTCCATGTTCATCCAGATGTCTGTGTAGATATATCCATGTTCATACAGATAGCGGTGTAGATATTTCCATGTCCATACAAATAGTGCTGAAGATATTTCCATGTTCGTACAGATAGAGGGGCTGATATTTCCATGTTCATACAGATAGCGGTGCTGATATTTCCATGTTTATACAGACAGCGGTGTAGATATTTATATGTTCATACAGATGGTGGTGCAGATATTTCCATGTTCATACAGATGGCGGTGTAGATATTTCCATGTTTATAGAGATAGTGGTGTAGTTATTTCCATGTGTAAAGAGATAGCTTTGTAGATATTTCCATGCATATGCAGATAGCTGTGTAGATATTTCCATTTTCATGTAGATAGCGGTGTAGATATTTCCATATTCAAACAGATAGCGGTGTAGATATTTCCATGTTCATACAGATAGTGGTGTAGCTATTTCCATGTTCATACAGATAGCGGTGTAGCTATTTCCATGTTCATACAGATAGCGGTGTAGATATTTCCATGTTCATCCAGATGGCTGTGTAGATATATCCATGTTCATAGAGATGGCGGTGAAGATATTTCCATGTTCATACAGAAAGCAGTGTAGATATTTCCATGTTCATACAGATAGAGGGGCTGATATTTCCATGTTCATACAGATAGCGGTGCTGATATTTCCATGTTTATACAGGTAGCGGTGTAGATATATCCATGTTTATACAGATAGCGGTGAAGATGTATGCATGTTTACACAGATAGCGGTGTTGATATTTCCATGTATATGCAGATAGCTGTGTAGATATTTCCATTTTCAGGCAGATAGCGGTATAGATATTTCCATGTTCAAACAGATAGCGGTGTAGATATTTCCATGTTCATACAGATAGCGGTGTAGGTATATCCATGTTTATACAGGTAGCGGTGAAGATGTATGCATGTTTACACAGATAGCGGTGTAGATATTTCCATGTTCATACAGATAGCAGTGTAGATATTTCCATGTTCATCCTGATGGCTGTGTAGATATATCCATGTTCATACAGATAGCTGTTTAGATATTTCCATGTTCATACAGATAGTGCTGTAGATACTTCCATGTTCATACAGATAGCGGTGCAGCTATTTCCATGTTCGTACAGATAGCGGTGTAGATATTTCCATGTTCGTACAGATAGCGGTGTAGATATTTCCATGTTCATACAGATAGCGGTGCTTATATTTCCATGTTTATACAGATAGCGGTGTAGATATTTCCATGTTTATACAGATAGCGGTGTAGATATTTCCAAGTTTATACAGATAGCGGTGTAGATATCACCAACTTAATACAGATGGCGGTGTAGATATTTACATGTTCATACAGATGGCGGTGCAGATATTTCCATGTTCATACAGATGGCGGTGTAGATATTTCCATGTTTATAGAGATAGTGGTGTAGTTATTTACATGTGTAAAGAGATAGCTTTGTAGATATTTCCATGTATATGCAGATAGCTGTGTAGATATTTCCATTTTCATGCAGATAGCGGTGTAAATATTTCCATGTTCAAACAGATAGCGGTGTAGATATTTCCATGTTCATACGGATAGTGGTGTAGATATTTCCATGTTCATACAGATGGCGGTGTAGATATTTCCATGTTCATACAGAGAGCGATGTAGTTATTTCCATGTGCAAAGAGATAGCTGTGTAGATATTTCCATGTATATGCAGATAGCAGTGTAGATATTTCCATTTTCATGCAGATAGCGGTTTAGATATTTCCATGTTCAAACATATAGCGGTGTAGATATTTCCATGTTCATACAGATAGCGGTGTAGATATTTCCATGTTTATATAGATAGCGGTGAAGATGTATGCATTTTTACACAGGTAGCGGTGTAGATATATCCATGTTCATACAGATAGCGGTGTAGATATTTCCATGTTCGTACAGATAGTGGTGTAGATATTTCCATGTTCATACAGATAGCGGTGCTGATATTTCCATCTTTATACAGGTAGCGGTGCAGATATTTCCATGTTTACACAGATAGCGGTGTAGATGTTTCCAGGTTTCTACAGATAGAGGTTTAGATAGCTCCATCTTAATACGGATGGCGGTATATTTATATGTTCATACAGATGGGGGTGCAGATATTTCCATGTTCATACAGATGGCGGTGTAGCTATTTCCATGTTCATACAGATAGCGGTGTAGATATTTCATTTTCATACAGATAGCGGTGTAGCTATTTCCATGTTCATGCAGATTGTGGTGTAGATATTTCCATGTTCATCCATATGGCTGTGTAGATATATCCATGTTCATACAGATGGCGGTGAAGATATTTCCATGTTCATACTGATAGCGGTGTAGATATTTCCAAGTTCATACAGATAGCGGTGTAGATATTTTCATGTTCATACAGATAGTGGTGTAGATATTTCCATGTTCATACAGATGGCGGTGTAGATATTTCCATGTTCATACAGAGAGCGATGTAGTTATTTCCATGTGCAAAGAGATAGCTGTGTAGATATTTCCATGTATATGCAGATAGCAGTGTAGATATTTCCATTTTCATGCAGATAGCGGTTTAGATTTTTCCATGTTCAATCAGATAGCGGTGTAGATATTTCCATGTTCATACAGATAGCGGTGTAGATATTTCCATGTTTATACAGATAGCGGTGAAGATGTATGCATGTTTACACAGATAGCGGTGTAGATATTTCCATGTTCATACAGATAGCGGTGTAGATATCTCCATGTTCATCCAGATGGCTGTGTAGATATATCCATGTTCATAGAGATAGCGGTGTAGATATTTCCATGTTCATACAGATAGTGGTGTAGATATTTCCATGTTCATACAGATAGCGGTGTAGCTATTTCCATGTTCATACAGATAGCGGTGTAGATATTTCCATGTTCATACAGATAGCGGTGTAGCTATTTCCATGTTCATACAGATAGCGGTGTAGATATTTCCATGTTCATACAGATAGCGGTGTAGATATTTCCATGTTCATACAGATAGCGGTACTGATATTTCCATGTTTATACAGACAGCGGTGTAGATATTTATATGTTCATACAGATGGTGGTGCAGATATTTCCATGTTCATACAGATGGCGGTGTAGATATTTCCATGTTTATAGAGATAGTGGTGTAGTTATTTCCATGTGTAAAGAGATAGCTTTGTAGATATTTCCATGCATATGCAGATAGCTGTGTAGATATTTCCATTTTCATGTAGATAGCGGTGTAGATATTTCCATATTCAAACAGATAGCGGTGTAGATATTTCCATGTTCATACAGATAGTGGTGTAGCTATTTCCATGTTCATACAGATAGCGGTGTAGCTATTTCCATGTTCATACAGATAGCGGTGTAGATATTTCCATGTTCATCCAGATGGCTGTGTAGATATATCCATGTTCATAGAGATGGCGGTGAAGATATTTCCATGTTCATACAGAAAGCAGTGTAGATATTTCCATGTTCATACAGATAGAGGGGCTGATATTTCCATGTTCATACAGATAGCGGTGCTGATATTTCCATGTTTATACTGGTAGCGGTGTAGATATATCCATGTTTATACAGATAGCGGTGAAGATGTATGCATGTTTACACAGATAGCGGTGTTGATATTTCCATGTATATGCAGATAGCTGTGTAGATATTTCCATTTTCAGGCAGATAGCGGTATAGATATTTCCATGTTCAAACAGATAGCGGTGTAGATATTTCCATGTTCATACAGATAGCGGTGTAGGTATATCCATGTTTATACAGGTAGCGGTGAAGATGTATGCATGTTTACACAGATAGCGGTGTAGATATTTCCATGTTCATACAGATAGCAGTGTAGATATTTCCATGTTCATCCTGATGGCTGTGTAGATATATCCATGTTCATACAGATAGCTGTGTAGATATTTCCATGTTCATACAGATAGTGCTGTAGATACTTCCATGTTCATACAGATAGCGGTGCAGCTATTTCCATGTTCGTACAGATAGCGGTGTAGATATTTCCATGTTCGTACAGATAGCGGTGTAGATATTTCCATGTTCATACAGATAGCGGTGCTTATATTTCCATGTTTATACAGATAGCGGTGTAGATATTTCCATGTTTATACAGATAGCGGTGTAGATATTTCCAAGTTTATACAGATAGCGGTGTAGATATCACCAACTTAATACAGATGGCGGTGTAGATATTTACATGTTCATACAGATGGCGGTGCAGATATTTCCATGTTCATACAGATGGCGGTGTAGATATTTCCATGTTTATAGAGATAGTGGTGTAGTTATTTACATGTGTAAAGAGATAGCTTTGTAGATATTTCCATGTATATGCAGATAGCTGTGTAGATATTTCCATTTTCATGCAGATAGCGGTGTAAATATTTCCATGTTCAAACAGATAGCGGTGTAGATATTTCCATGTTCATACGGATAGTGGTGTAGATATTTCCATGTTCATACAGATGGCGGTGTAGATATTTCCATGTTCATACAGAGAGCGATGTAGTTATTTCCATGTGCAAAGAGATAGCTGTGTAGATATTTCCATGTATATGCAGATAGCAGTGTAGATATTTCCATTTTCATGCAGATAGCGGTTTAGATATTTCCATGTTCAAACATATAGCGGTGTAGATATTTCCATGTTCATACAGATAGCGGTGTAGATATTTCCATGTTTATATAGATAGCGGTGAAGATGTATGCATTTTTACACAGGTAGCGGTGTAGATATATCCATGTTCATACAGATAGCGGTGTAGATATTTCCATGTTCGTACAGATAGTGGTGTAGATATTTCCATGTTCATACAGATAGCGGTGCTGATATTTCCATCTTTATACAGGTAGCGGTGCAGATATTTCCATGTTTACACAGATAGCGGTGTAGATGTTTCCAGGTTTCTACAGATAGAGGTTTAGATAGCTCCATCTTAATACGGATGGCGGTATATTTATATGTTCATACAGATGGGGGTGCAGATATTTCCATGTTCATACAGATGGCGGTGTAGCTATTTCCATGTTCATACAGATAGCGGTGTAGATATTTCATTTTCATACAGATAGCGGTGTAGATATTTCCATGTTCATGCAGATTTTGGTGTAGATATTTCCATGTTCATCCATATGGCTGTGTAGATATATCCATGTTCATACAGATGGCGGTGAAGATATTTCCATGTTCATACTGATAGCGGTGTAGATATTTCCAAGTTCATACAGATAGCGGTGTAGATATTTTCATGTTCATACAGATAGTGGTGTAGATATTTCCATGTTCATACAGATGGCGGTGTAGATATTTCCATGTTCATACAGAGAGCGATGTAGTTATTTCCATGTGCAAAGAGATAGCTGTGTAGATATTTCCATGTATATGCAGATAGCAGTGTAGATATTTCCATTTTCATGCAGATAGCGGTTTAGATTTTTCCATGTTCAATCAGATAGCGGTGTAGATATTTCCATGTTCATACAGATAGCGGTGTAGATATTTCCATGTTTATACAGATAGCGGTGAAGATGTATGCATGTTTACACAGATAGCGGTGTAGATATTTCCATGTTCATACAGATAGCGGTGTAGATATTTCCATGTTCATCCAGATGGCTGTGTAGATATATCCATGTTCATAGAGATAGCGGTGTAGATATTTCCATGTTCATACAGATAGTGGTGTAGATATTTCCATGTTCATACAGATAGCGGTGTAGCTATTTCCATGTTCATACAGATAGCGGTGTAGATATTTCCATGTTCATACAGATAGCGGTGTAGCTATTTCCATGTTCATACAGATAGCGGTGTAGATATTTCCATGTTCGTACAGATAGCGGTGTAGATATTTCCATGTTCATACAGATAGCGGTACTGATATTTCCATGTTTATACAGGTAGCGGTGGAGATATTTCCGTGTTTACCCAGATAGCGGTGTAGATATTTCCATGTTCATACAGATAGCGGTGCAGGTATTTCCATGTTCATACAGGTGGCTGTGTAGATATATCCATGTTCATACAGATAGCGGTGTAGATATTTCCATGTTCATACAGATAGTGCTGTAGATATTTCCATGTTCATACAGATAGCGGTGTAGCTATTTCCATGTTCATACAGATAGCGGTGTAGATATTTCCATGTTCAAACAGATAGCGGTGTAGATATTTCCATGTTCATACAGATAGCGGTGCTTATATTTCCATGTTTATACAGGTAGCGGTGTAGATATTTCCATGTTTATACAGATAGCGGTGTAGATATTTCCATGTTTATACAGATAGCGGTGTAGATATTTCCATGTCCATTCAGATGGCTGTGTAGATATATCCATGTTCATACAGATGGCGGTGAAGATAATTCCATGTTCATACAGATAGCGGTGTAGATATTTCCATGTTTATACAGATAGCGGTGTAGATATTTCCAGGTTTATACAGATAGCGGTGTAGATATCTCCATCTTAATACAGATGGCGGTGTAGTTATTTATATGTTCATACAGATGGCGGTGCAGATATTTCCATGTTCATACAGATGGCGGTGTAGATATTTGCATGTTCATACAGATGGCGGTGTAGCTATTTCCATGTTCATGGAGATAGCGGTGTAGATATTTCCATGTTCATCCAGATGGCTGTGTAGAGATATCCTTGTTCATACAGATGGCGGTGAAGATATTTCCATGCTCATACAGATAGCGGTGTAGATATTTCCATGTTCATACAGATAGTGGTGTAGATATTTCCAAGTTCATACAGATAGGGCGGCTGATATTTCCATGTTCATACAGATAGCGGTGCTGATATTTCCATGTTTATACAGGTAGCGGTGTAGATATTTCCAGGTTTATACAGATAGCGGTGTAGACATTTCCATGTTTATACAGATAGCGGTGTAGATATTTCCATGTTTATACAGATAGCGGTGTAGATATCACTATCTTAATACAGATGGCGGTGTAGATATTTATATGTTCATACAGATGGCCATGCAGATATTTCCATGTTCATACAGATGGCGGTGTAGATATATCCATGTTCATACAGATAGCAGTGTAGTTATTTCCATGTGTAAAGAGATAGCTGTGTAGATATTTCGAAGTATATGCAGATAGCTGTGTAGATATTTCCATTTTTAAGCAGATAGCGGTGTAGATATTTCCATGTTCATCCAGATGTCTGTGTAGATATATCCATGTTCATACAGATAGCGGTGTAGATATTTCCATGTCCATACAAATAGTGCTGAAGATATTTCCATGTTCGTACAGATAGAGGGGCTGATATTTCCATGTTCATACAGATAGCGGTGCTGATATTTCCATGTTTATACAGACAGCGGTGTAGATATTTATATGTTCATACAGATGGTGGTGCAGATATTTCCATGTTCATACAGATGGCGGTGTAGATATTTCCATGTTTATAGAGATAGTGGTGTAGTTATTTCCATGTGTAAAGAGATAGCTTTGTAGATATTTCCATGCATATGCAGATAGCTGTGTAGATATTTCCATTTTCATGTAGATAGCGGTGTAGATATTTCCATATTCAAACAGATAGCGGTGTAGATATTTCCATGTTCATACAGATAGTGGTGTAGCTATTTCCATGTTCATACAGATAGCGGTGTAGCTATTTCCATGTTCATACAGATAGCGGTGTAGATATTTCCATGTTCATCCAGATGGCTGTGTAGATATATCCATGTTCATAGAGATGGCGGTGAAGATATTTCCATGTTCATACAGAAAGCAGTGTAGATATTTCCATGTTCATACAGATAGAGGGGCTGATATTTCCATGTTCATACAGATAGCGGTGCTGATATTTCCATGTTTATACAGGTAGCGGTGTAGATATATCCATGTTTATACAGATAGCGGTGAAGATGTATGCATGTTTACACAGATAGCGGTGTTGATATTTCCATGTATATGCAGATAGCTGTGTAGATATTTCCATTTTCAGGCAGATAGCGGTATAGATATTTCCATGTTCAAACAGATAGCGTTGTAGATATTTCCATGTTCATACAGATAGCGGTGTAGGTATATCCATGTTTATACAGGTAGCGGTGAAGATGTATGCATGTTTACACAGATAGCGGTGTAGATATTTCCATGTTCATACAGATAGCGGTGTAGATATTTCCATGTTCATCCTGATGGCTGTGTAGATATATCCATGTTCATACAGATAGCTGTGTAGATATTTCCATGTTCATACAGATAGTGCTGTAGATACTTCCATGTTCATACAGATAGCGGTGCAGCTATTTCCATGTTCGTACAGATAGCGGTGTAGATATTTCCATGTTCGTACAGATAGCGGTGTAGATATTTCCATGTTCATACAGATAGCGGTGCTTATATTTCCATGTTTATACAGATAGCGGTGTAGATATTTCCATGTTTATACAGATAGCGGTGTAGATATTTCCAAGTTTATACAGATAGCGGTGTAGATATCACCAACTTAATACAGATGGCGGTGTAGATATTTACATGTTCATACAGATGGCGGTGCAGATATTTCCATGTTCATATAGATGGCGGTGTAGATATTTCCATGTTTATAGAGATAGTGGTGTAGTTATTTACATGTGTAAAGAGATAGCTTTGTAGATATTTCCATGTATATGCAGATAGCTGTGTAGATATTTCCATTTTCATGCAGATAGCGGTGTAAATATTTCCATGTTCAAACAGATAGCGGTGTAGATATTTCCATGTTCATACGGATAGTGGTGTAGATATTTCCATGTTCATACAGATGGCGGTGTAGATATTTCCATGTTCATACAGAGAGCGATGTAGTTATTTCCATGTGCAAAGAGATAGCTGTGTAGATATTTCCATGTATATGCAGATAGCAGTGTAGATATTTCCATTTTCATGCAGATAGCGGTTTAGATATTTCCATGTTCAAACATATAGCGGTGTAGATATTTCCATGTTCATACAGATAGCGGTGTAGATATTTCCATGTTTATATAGATAGCGGTGAAGATGTATGCATTTTTACACAGGTAGCGGTGTAGATATATCCATGTTCATACAGATAGCGGTGTAGATATTTCCATGTTCATACAGATGGCTGTGTAGATATATCCATGTTCATAGAGATATCGGTGTAGATATTTCCATGTTCGTACAGATAGTGGTGTAGATATTTCCATGTTCATACAGATAGCGGTGCTGATATTTCCATCTTTATACAGGTAGCGGTGCAGATATTTCCATGTTTATACAGATAGCGGTGTAGATGTTTCCAGGTTTCTACAGATAGAGGTTTAGATAGCTCCATCTTAATACGGATGGCGGTATATTTATATGTTCATACAGATGGGGGTGCAGATATTTCCATGTTCATACAGATGGCGGTGTAGCTATTTCCATGTTCATACAGATAGCGGTGTAGATATTTCATTATCATACAGATAGCGGTGTAGCTATTTCCATGTTCATGCAGATTGTGGTGTAGATATTTCCATGTTCATCCATATGGCTGTGTAGATATATCCATGTTCATACAGATGGCGGTGAAGATATTTCCATGTTCATACTGATAGCGGTGTAGATATTTCCAAGTTCATACAGATAGCGGTGTAGATATTTTCATGTTCATACAGATAGTGGTGTAGATATTTCCATGTTCATACAGATGGCGGTGTAGATATTTCCATGTTCATACAGAGAGCGATGTAGTTATTTCCATGTGCAAAGAGATAGCTGTGTAGATATTTCCATGTATATGCAGATAGCAGTGTAGATATTTCCATTTTCATGCAGATAGCGGTTTAGATTTTTCCATGTTCAAACAGATAGCGGTGTAGATATTTCCATGTTCATACAGATAGCGGTGTAGATATTTCCATGTTTATACAGATAGCGGTGAAGATGTATGCATGTTTACACAGATAGCGGTGTAGATATTTCCATGTTCATACAGATAGCGGTGTAGATATTTCCATGTTCATCCAGATGGCTGTGTAGATATATCCATGTTCATAGAGATAGCGGTGTAGATATTTCCATGTTCATACAGATAGTGGTGTAGATATTTCCATGTTCATACAGATAGCGGTGTAGCTATTTCCATGTTCATACAGATAGCGGTGTAGATATTTCCATGTTCATACAGATAGCGGTGTAGCTATTTCCATGTTCATACAGATAGCGGTGTAGATATTTCCATGTTCGTACAGATAGCGGTGTAGATATTTCCATGTTCATACAGATAGCGGTACTGATATTTCCATGTTTATACAGGTAGCGGTGGAGATATTTCCGTGTTTACACAGATAGCGGTGTAGATATTTCCATGTTCATACAGATAGCGGTGCAGGTATTTCCATGTTCATACAGGTGGCTGTGTAGATATATCCATGTTCATACAGATAGCGGTGTAGATATTTCCATGTTCATACAGATAGTGCTGTAGATATTTCCATGTTCATACAGATAGCGGTGTAGCTATTTCCATGTTCATACAGATAGCGGTGTAGATATTTCCATGTTCAAACAGATAGCGGTGTAGATATTTCCATGTTCATACAGATAGCGGTGCTTATATTTCCATGTTTATACAGGTAGCGGTGTAGATATTTCCATGTTTATACAGATAGCGGTGTAGATATTTCCATGTTTATACAGATAGCGGTGTAGATATTTCCATGTCCATTCAGATGGCTGTGTAGATATATCCATGTTCATACAGATGGCGGTGAAGATAATTCCATGTTCATACAGATAGCGGTGTAGATATTTCCATGTTTATACAGATAGCGGTGTAGATATTTCCAGGTTTATACAGATAGCGGTGTAGATATCTCCATCTTAATACAGATGGCGGTGTAGTTATTTATATGTTCATACAGATGGCGGTGCAGATATTTCCATGTTCATACAGATGGCGGTGTAGATATTTGCATGTTCATACAGATGGCGGTGTAGCTATTTCCATGTTCATGGAGATAGCGGTGTAGATATTTCCATGTTCATCCAGATGGCTGTGTAGAGATATCCTTGTTCATACAGATGGCGGTGAAGATATTTCCATGCTCATACAGATAGCGGTGTAGATATTTCCATGTTCATACAGATAGTGGTGTAGATATTTCCAAGTTCATACAGATAGGGCGGCTGATATTTCCATGTTCATACAGATAGCGGTGCTGATATTTCCATGTTTATACAGGTAGCGGTGTAGATATTTCCAGGTTTATACAGATAGCGGTGTAGACATTTCCATGTTTATACAGATAGCGGTGTAGATATTTCCATGTTTATACAGATAGCGGTGTAGTTATCACTATCTTAATACAGATGGCGGTGTAGATATTTATATGTTCATACAGATGGCCATGCAGATATTTCCATGTTCATACAGATGGCGGTGTAGATATATCCATGTTCATACAGATAGCAGTGTAGTTATTTCCATGTGTAAAGAGATAGCTGTGTAGATATTTCGATGTATATGCAGATAGCTGTGTAGATATTTCCATTTTTAAGCAGATAGCGGTGTAGATATTTCCATGTTCATCCAGATGTCTGTGTAGATATATCCATGTTCATACAGATAGCGGTGTAGATATTTCCATGTCCATACAAATAGTGCTGAAGATATTTCCATGTTCGTACAGATAGAGGGGCTGATATTTCCATGTTCATGCAGATAGCGGTGCTGATATTTCCATGTTTATACAGACAGCGGTGTAGATATTTATATGTTCATACAGATGGCCATGCAGATATTTCCATGTTCACACAGATGGCGGTGTAGATATATCCATGTTCATACAGATAGCAGTGTAGTTATTTCCATGTGTAAAGAGATAGCTGTGTAGATATTTCGAAGTATATGCAGATAGCTGTGTAGATATTTCCATTTTCATGCAGATAGCCGTGTAGATACTTCCATGTTCATCCAGATGTCTGTGTAGATATATACATGTTCATACAGATAGCGGTGTAGGTATTTCCATGTTCATACAGATAGTGCTGTAGATATTTCCATGTTCATACAGATAGCGGTGCAGCTATTTCCATGTTCATACAGATAGCGGTGTAGATATTTCCATGTCCGTACAGATAGCGGTGTAGATATTTCCATGTTCATACAGGTGGCTGTGTAGATATATCCATGTTCATACAGATAGCGGTGTAGATATTTCCATGTTCATACAGATAGTGCTGTAGATATTTCCATGTTCATACAGATAGTGCTGTAGATATTTCCATGTTCATACAGATAGCGGTGTAGCTATTTCCATGTTCATACAGATAGCGGTGTAGATATTTCCATGTTCAAACAGATAGCGGTGTAGATATTTCCATGTTCATACAGATAGCGGTGCTTATATTTCCATGTTTATACAGGTAGCGGTGTATATATTTCCATGTTTATACAGATAGCGGTGTAGATATTTCCATGTTTATACAGATAGCGGTGTAGATATTTCCATGTCCATCCAGATGGCTGTGTAGATATATCCATGTTCATACAGATGGCGGTGAAGATAATTCCATGTTCATACAGATAGCTGTGTAGATATTTCCATGTTTATACAGATAGCGGTGTAGATATTTCCAGGTTTATACAGATAGCGGTGTAGATATCTCCATCTTAATACAGATGGCGGTGTAGTTATTTATATGTTCATACAGATGGCGGTGCAGATATTTCCATGTTCATACACATGGCGGTGTAGATATTTGCATGTTCATACAGATGGCGGTGTAGCTATTTCCATGTTCATGGAGATAGCGGTGTAGATATTTCCATGTTCATCCAGATGGCTGTGTAGAGATATCCTTGTTCATACAGATGGCGGTGAAGATATCTCCATGCTCATACAGATAGCGGTGTAGATATTTCCATGTTCATACAGATAGTGGTGTAGATATTTCCAAGTTCATACAGATAGGGCGGCTGATATTTCCATGTTCATACAGATAGCGGTGCTGATATTTCCATGTTTATACAGGTAGTGGTGTAGATATTTCCAGGTTTATACAGATAGCGGTGTAGACATTTCCATGTTTATACAGATAGCGGTGTAGATATTTCCATGTTTATACAGATAGCGGTGTAGATATCTCTATCTTAATACAGATGGCGGTGTAGATATTTATATGTTCATACAGATGGCCATGCAGATATTTCCATGTTCATACAGATGGCGGTGTAGATATATCCATGTTCATACAGATAGCAGTGTAGTTATTTCCATGTGTAAAGAGATAGCTGTGTAGATATTTCGAAGTATATGCAGATAGCTGTGTAGATATTTCCATTTTTAAGCAGATAGCGGTGTAGATATTTCCATGTTCATCCAGATGTCTGTGTAGATATATCCATGTTCATACAGATAGCGGTGTAGATATTTCCATGTCCATACAAATAGTGCTGAAGATATTTCCATGTTCGTACAGATAGAGGGGCTGATATTTCCATGTTCATACAGATAGCGGTGCTGATATTTCCATGTTTATACAGACAGCGGTGTAGATATTTATATGTTCATACAGATGGTGGTGCAGATATTTCCATGTTCATACAGATGGCGGTGTAGATATTTCCATGTTTATAGAGATAGTGGTGTAGTTATTTCCATGTGTAAAGAGATAGCTTTGTAGATATTTCCATGCATATGCAGATAGCTGTGTAGATATTTCCATTTTCATGTAGATAGCGGTGTAGATATTTCCATATTCAAACAGATAGCGGTGTAGATATTTCCATGTTCATACAGATAGTGGTGTAGCTATTTCCATGTTCATACAGATAGCGGTGTAGCTATTTCCATGTTCATACAGATAGCGGTGTAGATATTTCCATGTTCATCCAGATGGCTGTGTAGATATATCCATGTTCATAGAGATGGCGGTGAAGATATTTCCATGTTCATACAGAAAGCAGTGTAGATATTTCCATGTTCATACAGATAGAGGGGCTGATATTTCCATGTTCATACAGATAGCGGTGCTGATATTTCCATGTTTATACAGGTAGCGGTGTAGATATATCCATGTTTATACAGATAGCGGTGAAGATGTATGCATGTTTACACAGATAGCGGTGTTGATATTTCCATGTATATGCAGATAGCTGTGTAGATATTTCCATTTTCAGGCAGATAGCGGTATAGATATTTCCATGTTCAAACAGATAGCGGTGTAGATATTTCCATGTTCATACAGATAGCGGTGTAGGTATATCCATGTTTATACAGGTAGCGGTGAAGATGTATGCATGTTTACACAGATAGCGGTGTAGATATTTCCATGTTCATACAGATAGCAGTGTAGATATTTCCATGTTCATCCTGATGGCTGTGTAGATATATCCATGTTCATACAGATAGCTGTGTAGATATTTCCATGTTCATACAGATAGTGCTGTAGATACTTCCATGTTCATACAGATAGCGGTGCAGCTATTTCCATGTTCGTACAGATAGCGGTGTAGATATTTCCATGTTCGTACAGATAGCGGTGTAGATATTTCCATGTTCATACAGATAGCGGTGCTTATATTTCCATGTTTATACAGATAGCGGTGTAGATATTTCCATGTTTATACAGATAGCGGTGTAGATATTTCCAAGTTTATACAGATAGCGGTGTAGATATCACCAACTTAATACAGATGGCGGTGTAGATATTTACATGTTCATACAGATGGCGGTGCAGATATTTCCATGTTCATACAGATGGCGGTGTAGATATTTCCATGTTTATAGAGATAGTGGTGTAGTTATTTACATGTGTAAAGAGATAGCTTTGTAGATATTTCCATGTATATGCAGATAGCTGTGTAGATATTTCCATTTTCATGCAGATAGCGGTGTAAATATTTCCATGTTCAAACAGATAGCGGTGTAGATATTTCCATGTTCATACGGATAGTGGTGTAGATATTTCCATGTTCATACAGATGGCGGTGTAGATATTTCCATGTTCATACAGAGAGCGATGTAGTTATTTCCATGTGCAAAGAGATAGCTGTGTAGATATTTCCATGTATATGCAGATAGCAGTGTAGATATTTCCATTTTCATGCAGATAGCGGTTTAGATATTTCCATGTTCAAACATATAGCGGTGTAGATATTTCCATGTTCATACAGATAGCGGTGTAGATATTTCCATGTTTATATAGATAGCGGTGAAGATGTATGCATTTTTACACAGGTAGCGGTGTAGATATATCCATGTTCATACAGATAGCGGTGTAGATATTTCCATGTTCGTACAGATAGTGGTGTAGATATTTCCATGTTCATACAGATAGCGGTGCTGATATTTCCATCTTTATACAGGTAGCGGTGCAGATATTTCCATGTTTACACAGATAGCGGTGTAGATGTTTCCAGGTTTCTACAGATAGAGGTTTAGATAGCTCCATCTTAATACGGATGGCGGTATATTTATATGTTCATACAGATGGGGGTGCAGATATTTCCATGTTCATACAGATGGCGGTGTAGCTATTTCCATGTTCATACAGATAGCGGTGTAGATATTTCATTTTCATACAGATAGCGGTGTAGCTATTTCCATGTTCATGCAGATTGTGGTGTAGATATTTCCATGTTCATCCATATGGCTGTGTAGATATATCCATGTTCATACAGATGGCGGTGAAGATATTTCCATGTTCATACTGATAGCGGTGTAGATATTTCCAAGTTCATACAGATAGCGGTGTAGATATTTTCATGTTCATACAGATAGTGGTGTAGATATTTCCATGTTCATACAGATGGCGGTGTAGATATTTCCATGTTCATACAGAGAGCGATGTAGTTATTTCCATGTGCAAAGAGATAGCTGTGTAGATATTTCCATGTATATGCAGATAGCAGTGTAGATATTTCCATTTTCATGCAGATAGCGGTTTAGATTTTTCCATGTTCAATCAGATAGCGGTGTAGATATTTCCATGTTCATACAGATAGCGGTGTAGATATTTCCATGTTTATACAGATAGCGGTGAAGATGTATGCATGTTTACACAGATAGCGGTGTAGATATTTCCATGTTCATACAGATAGCGGTGTAGATATCTCCATGTTCATCCAGATGGCTGTGTAGATATATCCATGTTCATAGAGATAGCGGTGTAGATATTTCCATGTTCATACAGATAGTGGTGTAGATATTTCCATGTTCATACAGATAGCGGTGTAGCTATTTCCATGTTCATACAGATAGCGGTGTAGATATTTCCATGTTCATACAGATAGCGGTGTAGCTATTTCCATGTTCATACAGATAGCGGTGTAGATATTTCCATGTTCATACAGATAGCGGTGTAGATATTTCCATGTTCATACAGATAGCGGTACTGATATTTCCATGTTTATACAGACAGCGGTGTAGATATTTATATGTTCATACAGATGGTGGTGCAGATATTTCCATGTTCATACAGATGGCGGTGTAGATATTTCCATGTTTATAGAGATAGTGGTGTAGTTATTTCCATGTGTAAAGAGATAGCTTTGTAGATATTTCCATGCATATGCAGATAGCTGTGTAGATATTTCCATTTTCATGTAGATAGCGGTGTAGATATTTCCATATTCAAACAGATAGCGGTGTAGATATTTCCATGTTCATACAGATAGTGGTGTAGCTATTTCCATGTTCATACAGATAGCGGTGTAGCTATTTCCATGTTCATACAGATAGCGGTGTAGATATTTCCATGTTCATCCAGATGGCTGTGTAGATATATCCATGTTCATAGAGATGGCGGTGAAGATATTTCCATGTTCATACAGAAAGCAGTGTAGATATTTCCATGTTCATACAGATAGAGGGGCTGATATTTCCATGTTCATACAGATAGCGGTGCTGATATTTCCATGTTTATACTGGTAGCGGTGTAGATATATCCATGTTTATACAGATAGCGGTGAAGATGTATGCATGTTTACACAGATAGCGGTGTTGATATTTCCATGTATATGCAGATAGCTGTGTAGATATTTCCATTTTCAGGCAGATAGCGGTATAGATATTTCCATGTTCAAACAGATAGCGGTGTAGATATTTCCATGTTCATACAGATAGCGGTGTAGGTATATCCATGTTTATACAGGTAGCGGTGAAGATGTATGCATGTTTACACAGATAGCGGTGTAGATATTTCCATGTTCATACAGATAGCAGTGTAGATATTTCCATGTTCATCCTGATGGCTGTGTAGATATATCCATGTTCATACAGATAGCTGTGTAGATATTTCCATGTTCATACAGATAGTGCTGTAGATACTTCCATGTTCATACAGATAGCGGTGCAGCTATTTCCATGTTCGTACAGATAGCGGTGTAGATATTTCCATGTTCGTACAGATAGCGGTGTAGATATTTCCATGTTCATACAGATAGCGGTGCTTATATTTCCATGTTTATACAGATAGCGGTGTAGATATTTCCATGTTTATACAGATAGCGGTGTAGATATTTCCAAGTTTATACAGATAGCGGTGTAGATATCACCAACTTAATACAGATGGCGGTGTAGATATTTACATGTTCATACAGATGGCGGTGCAGATATTTCCATGTTCATACAGATGGCGGTGTAGATATTTCCATGTTTATAGAGATAGTGGTGTAGTTATTTACATGTGTAAAGAGATAGCTTTGTAGATATTTCCATGTATATGCAGATAGCTGTGTAGATATTTCCATTTTCATGCAGATAGCGGTGTAAATATTTCCATGTTCAAACAGATAGCGGTGTAGATATTTCCATGTTCATACGGATAGTGGTGTAGATATTTCCATGTTCATACAGATGGCGGTGTAGATATTTCCATGTTCATACAGAGAGCGATGTAGTTATTTCCATGTGCAAAGAGATAGCTGTGTAGATATTTCCATGTATATGCAGATAGCAGTGTAGATATTTCCATTTTCATGCAGATAGCGGTTTAGATATTTCCATGTTCAAACATATAGCGGTGTAGATATTTCCATGTTCATACAGATAGCGGTGTAGATATTTCCATGTTTATATAGATAGCGGTGAAGATGTATGCATTTTTACACAGGTAGCGGTGTAGATATATCCATGTTCATACAGATAGCGGTGTAGATATTTCCATGTTCGTACAGATAGTGGTGTAGATATTTCCATGTTCATACAGATAGCGGTGCTGATATTTCCATCTTTATACAGGTAGCGGTGCAGATATTTCCATGTTTACACAGATAGCGGTGTAGATGTTTCCAGGTTTCTACAGATAGAGGTTTAGATAGCTCCATCTTAATACGGATGGCGGTATATTTATATGTTCATACAGATGGGGGTGCAGATATTTCCATGTTCATACAGATGGCGGTGTAGCTATTTCCATGTTCATACAGATAGCGGTGTAGATATTTCATTTTCATACAGATAGCGGTGTAGCTATTTCCATGTTCATGCAGATTGTGGTGTAGATATTTCCATGTTCATCCATATGGCTGTGTAGATATATCCATGTTCATACAGATGGCGGTGAAGATATTTCCATGTTCATACTGATAGCGGTGTAGATATTTCCAAGTTCATACAGATAGCGGTGTAGATATTTTCATGTTCATACAGATAGTGGTGTAGATATTTCCATGTTCATACAGATGGCGGTGTAGATATTTCCATGTTCATACAGAGAGCGATGTAGTTATTTCCATGTGCAAAGAGATAGCTGTGTAGATATTTCCATGTATATGCAGATAGCAGTGTAGATATTTCCATTTTCATGCAGATAGCGGTTTAGATTTTTCCATGTTCAATCAGATAGCGGTGTAGATATTTCCATGTTCATACAGATAGCGGTGTAGATATTTCCATGTTTATACAGATAGCGGTGAAGATGTATGCATGTTTACACAGATAGCGGTGTAGATATTTCCATGTTCATACAGATAGCGGTGTAGATATTTCCATGTTCATCCAGATGGCTGTGTAGATATATCCATGTTCATAGAGATAGCGGTGTAGATATTTCCATGTTCATACAGATAGTGGTGTAGATATTTCCATGTTCATACAGATAGCGGTGTAGCTATTTCCATGTTCATACAGATAGCGGTGTAGATATTTCCATGTTCATACAGATAGCGGTGTAGCTATTTCCATGTTCATACAGATAGCGGTGTAGATATTTCCATGTTCGTACAGATAGCGGTGTAGATATTTCCATGTTCATACAGATAGCGGTACTGATATTTCCATGTTTATACAGGTAGCGGTGGAGATATTTCCGTGTTTACACAGATAGCGGTGTAGATATTTCCATGTTCATACAGATAGCGGTGCAGTTATTTCCATGTTCATACAGGTGGCTGTGTAGATATATCCATGTTCATACAGATAGCGGTGTAGATATTTCCATGTTCATACAGATAGTGCTGTAGATATTTCCATGTTCATACAGATAGCGGTGTAGCTATTTCCATGTTCATACAGATAGCGGTGTAGATATTTCCATGTTCAAACAGATAGCGGTGTAGATATTTCCATGTTCATACAGATAGCGGTGCTTATATTTCCATGTTTATACAGGTAGCGGTGTAGATATTTCCATGTTTATACAGATAGCGGTGTAGATATTTCCATGTTTATACAGATAGCGGTGTAGATATTTCCATGTCCATTCAGATGGCTGTGTAGATATATCCATGTTCATACAGATGGCGGTGAAGATAATTCCATGTTCATACAGATAGCGGTGTAGATATTTCCATGTTTATACAGATAGCGGTGTAGATATTTCCAGGTTTATACAGATAGCGGTGTAGATATCTCCATCTTAATACAGATGGCGGTGTAGTTATTTATATGTTCATACAGATGGCGGTGCAGATATTTCCATGTTCATACAGATGGCGGTGTAGATATTTGCATGTTCATACAGATGGCGGTGTAGCTATTTCCATGTTCATGGAGATAGCGGTGTAGATATTTCCATGTTCATCCAGATGGCTGTGTAGAGATATCCTTGTTCATACAGATGGC
Source organism: Gorilla gorilla gorilla (assembly GCF_029281585.2). NCBI lineage: Eukaryota > Metazoa > Chordata > Mammalia > Primates > Hominidae > Gorilla > Gorilla gorilla. The sequence goes on along the minus strand of NC_073233.2, from coordinate 2,704,459 downwards.
GGTGAAGATATTTCCATGCTCATACAGATAGCGGTGTAGATATTTCCATGTTCATACAGATAGTGGTGTAGATATTTCCAAGTTCATACAGATAGGGCGGCTGATATTTCCATGTTCATACAGATAGCGGTGCTGATATTTCCATGTTTATACAGGTAGCGGTGTAGATATTTCCAGGTTTATACAGATAGCGGTGTAGACATTTCCATGTTTATACAGATAGCGGTGTAGATATTTCCATGTTTATACAGATAGCGGTGTAGATATCACTATCTTAATACAGATGGCGGTGTAGATATTTATATGTTCATACAGATGGCCATGCAGATATTTCCATGTTCATACAGATGGCGGTGTAGATATATCCATGTTCATACAGATAGCAGTGTAGTTATTTCCATGTGTAAAGAGATAGCTGTGTAGATATTTCGAAGTATATGCAGATAGCTGTGTAGATATTTCCATTTTTAAGCAGATAGCGGTGTAGATATTTCCATGTTCATCCAGATGTCTGTGTAGATATATCCATGTTCATACAGATAGCGGTGTAGATATTTCCATGTCCATACAAATAGTGCTGAAGATATTTCCATGTTCGTACAGATAGAGGGGCTGATATTTCCATGTTCATACAGATAGCGGTGCTGATATTTCCATGTTTATACAGACAGCGGTGTAGATATTTATATGTTCATACAGATGGTGGTGCAGATATTTCCATGTTCATACAGATGGCGGTGTAGATATTTCCATGTTTATAGAGATAGTGGTGTAGTTATTTCCATGTGTAAAGAGATAGCTTTGTAGATATTTCCATGCATATGCAGATAGCTGTGTAGATATTTCCATTTTCATGTAGATAGCGGTGTAGATATTTCCATATTCAAACAGATAGCGGTGTAGATATTTCCATGTTCATACAGATAGTGGTGTAGCTATTTCCATGTTCATACAGATAGCGGTGTAGCTATTTCCATGTTCATACAGATAGCGGTGTAGATATTTCCATGTTCATCCAGATGGCTGTGTAGATATATCCATGTTCATAGAGATGGCGGTGAAGATATTTCCATGTTCATACAGAAAGCAGTGTAGATATTTCCATGTTCATACAGATAGAGGGGCTGATATTTCCATGTTCATACAGATAGCGGTGCTGATATTTCCATGTTTATACAGGTAGCGGTGTAGATATATCCATGTTTATACAGATAGCGGTGAAGATGTATGCATGTTTACACAGATAGCGGTGTTGATATTTCCATGTATATGCAGATAGCTGTGTAGATATTTCCATTTTCAGGCAGATAGCGGTATAGATATTTCCATGTTCAAACAGATAGCGGTGTAGATATTTCCATGTTCATACAGATAGCGGTGTAGATATATCCATGTTTATACAGGTAGCGGTGAAGATGTATGCATGTTTACACAGATAGCGGTGTAGATATTTCCATGTTCATACAGATAGCGGTGTAGATATTTCCATGTTCATCCTGATGGCTGTGTAGATATATCCATGTTCATACAGATAGCTGTGTAGATATTTCCATGTTCATACAGATAGTGCTGTAGATACTTCCATGTTCATACAGATAGCGGTGCAGCTATTTCCATGTTCGTACAGATAGCGGTGTAGATATTTCCATGTTCGTACAGATAGCGGTGTAGATATTTCCATGTTCATACAGATAGCGGTGCTTATATTTCCATGTTTATACAGATAGCGGTGTAGATATTTCCATGTTTATACAGATAGCGGTGTAGATATTTCCAAGTTTATACAGATAGCGGTGTAGATATCACCAACTTAATACAGATGGCGGTGTAGATATTTACATGTTCATACAGATGGCGGTGCAGATATTTCCATGTTCATATAGATGGCGGTGTAGATATTTCCATGTTTATAGAGATAGTGGTGTAGTTATTTACATGTGTAAAGAGATAGCTTTGTAGATATTTCCATGTATATGCAGATAGCTGTGTAGATATTTCCATTTTCATGCAGATAGCGGTGTAAATATTTCCATGTTCAAACAGATAGCGGTGTAGATATTTCCATGTTCATACGGATAGTGGTGTAGATATTTCCATGTTCATACAGATGGCGGTGTAGATATTTCCATGTTCATACAGAGAGCGATGTAGTTATTTCCATGTGCAAAGAGATAGCTGTGTAGATATTTCCATGTATATGCAGATAGCAGTGTAGATATTTCCATTTTCATGCAGATAGCGGTTTAGATATTTCCATGTTCAAACATATAGCGGTGTAGATATTTCCATGTTCATACAGATAGCGGTGTAGATATTTCCATGTTTATATAGATAGCGGTGAAGATGTATGCATTTTTACACAGGTAGCGGTGTAGATATATCCATGTTCATACAGATAGCGGTGTAGATATTTCCATGTTCATACAGATGGCTGTGTAGATATATCCATGTTCATAGAGATATCGGTGTAGATATTTCCATGTTCGTACAGATAGTGGTGTAGATATTTCCATGTTCATACAGATAGCGGTGCTGATATTTCCATCTTTATACAGGTAGCGGTGCAGATATTTCCATGTTTATACAGATAGCGGTGTAGATGTTTCCAGGTTTCTACAGATAGAGGTTTAGATAGCTCCATCTTAATACGGATGGCGGTATATTTATATGTTCATACAGATGGGGGTGCAGATATTTCCATGTTCATACAGATGGCGGTGTAGCTATTTCCATGTTCATACAGATAGCGGTGTAGATATTTCATTTTCATACAGATAGCGGTGTAGCTATTTCCATGTTCATGCAGATTGTGGTGTAGATATTTCCATGTTCATCCATATGGCTGTGTAGATATATCCATGTTCATACAGATGGCGGTGAAGATATTTCCATGTTCATACTGATAGCGGTGTAGATATTTCCAAGTTCATACAGATAGCGGTGTAGATATTTTCATGTTCATACAGATAGTGGTGTAGATATTTCCATGTTCATACAGATGGCGGTGTAGATATTTCCATGTTCATACAGAGAGCGATGTAGTTATTTCCATGTGCAAAGAGATAGCTGTGTAGATATTTCCATGTATATGCAGATAGCAGTGTAGATATTTCCATTTTCATGCAGATAGCGGTTTAGATTTTTCCATGTTCAAACAGATAGCGGTGTAGATATTTCCATGTTCATACAGATAGCGGTGTAGATATTTCCATGTTTATACAGATAGCGGTGAAGATGTATGCATGTTTACACAGATAGCGGTGTAGATATTTCCATGTTCATACAGATAGCGGTGTAGATATTTCCATGTTCATCCAGATGGCTGTGTAGATATATCCATGTTCATAGAGATAGCGGTGTAGATATTTCCATGTTCATACAGATAGTGGTGTAGATATTTCCATGTTCATACAGATAGCGGTGTAGCTATTTCCATGTTCATACAGATAGCGGTGTAGATATTTCCATGTTCATACAGATAGCGGTGTAGCTATTTCCATGTTCATACAGATAGCGGTGTAGATATTTCCATGTTCGTACAGATAGCGGTGTAGATATTTCCATGTTCATACAGATAGCGGTACTGATATTTCCATGTTTATACAGGTAGCGGTGGAGATATTTCCGTGTTTACACAGATAGCGGTGTAGATATTTCCATGTTCATACAGATAGCGGTGCAGGTATTTCCATGTTCATACAGGTGGCTGTGTAGATATATCCATGTTCATACAGATAGCGGTGTAGATATTTCCATGTTCATACAGATAGTGCTGTAGATATTTCCATGTTCATACAGATAGCGGTGTAGCTATTTCCATGTTCATACAGATAGCGGTGTAGATATTTCCATGTTCAAACAGATAGCGGTGTAGATATTTCCATGTTCATACAGATAGCGGTGCTTATATTTCCATGTTTATACAGGTAGCGGTGTAGATATTTCCATGTTTATACAGATAGCGGTGTAGATATTTCCATGTTTATACAGATAGCGGTGTAGATATTTCCATGTCCATTCAGATGGCTGTGTAGATATATCCATGTTCATACAGATGGCGGTGAAGATAATTCCATGTTCATACAGATAGCGGTGTAGATATTTCCATGTTTATACAGATAGCGGTGTAGATATTTCCAGGTTTATACAGATAGCGGTGTAGATATCTCCATCTTAATACAGATGGCGGTGTAGTTATTTATATGTTCATACAGATGGCGGTGCAGATATTTCCATGTTCATACAGATGGCGGTGTAGATATTTGCATGTTCATACAGATGGCGGTGTAGCTATTTCCATGTTCATGGAGATAGCGGTGTAGATATTTCCATGTTCATCCAGATGGCTGTGTAGAGATATCCTTGTTCATACAGATGGCGGTGAAGATATTTCCATGCTCATACAGATAGCGGTGTAGATATTTCCATGTTCATACAGATAGTGGTGTAGATATTTCCAAGTTCATACAGATAGGGCGGCTGATATTTCCATGTTCATACAGATAGCGGTGCTGATATTTCCATGTTTATACAGGTAGCGGTGTAGATATTTCCAGGTTTATACAGATAGCGGTGTAGACATTTCCATGTTTATACAGATAGCGGTGTAGATATTTCCATGTTTATACAGATAGCGGTGTAGATATCACTATCTTAATACAGATGGCGGTGTAGATATTTATATGTTCATACAGATGGCCATGCAGATATTTCCATGTTCATACAGATGGCGGTGTAGATATATCCATGTTCATACAGATAGCAGTGTAGTTATTTCCATGTGTAAAGAGATAGCTGTGTAGATATTTCGATGTATATGCAGATAGCTGTGTAGATATTTCCATTTTTAAGCAGATAGCGGTGTAGATATTTCCATGTTCATCCAGATGTCTGTGTAGATATATCCATGTTCATACAGATAGCGGTGTAGATATTTCCATGTCCATACAAATAGTGCTGAAGATATTTCCATGTTCGTACAGATAGAGGGGCTGATATTTCCATGTTCATGCAGATAGCGGTGCTGATATTTCCATGTTTATACAGACAGCGGTGTAGATATTTATATGTTCATACAGATGGCCATGCAGATATTTCCATGTTCACACAGATGGCGGTGTAGATATATCCATGTTCATACAGATAGCAGTGTAGTTATTTCCATGTGTAAAGAGATAGCTGTGTAGATATTTCGAAGTATATGCAGATAGCTGTGTAGATATTTCCATTTTCATGCAGATAGCCGTGTAGATACTTCCATGTTCATCCAGATGTCTGTGTAGATATATACATGTTCATACAGATAGCGGTGTAGGTATTTCCATGTTCATACAGATAGTGCTGTAGATATTTCCATGTTCATACAGATAGCAGTGCAGCTATTTCCATGTTCATACAGATAGCGGTGTAGATATTTCCATGTCCGTACAGATAGCGGTGTAGATATTTCCATGTTCATACAGATAGGGGGGCTGATATTTCCATGTTCATACAGATAGCGGTGCTGATATTTCCATGTTTATACAGGTAGCGGTGTAGATATTTCCTGGTTTATACAGATAGCGGTGTAGACATTTCCATGTTTATACAGATAGCGGTGTAGATATTTCTATGTTTATACAGATAGCGGTGTAGATATCTCTATCTTAATACAGATGGCGGTGTAGATATTTATATGTTCATACAGATGGCCATGCAGATATTTCCATGTTCATACAGATGGCGGTGTAGATATATCCATGTTCATACAGATAGCGGTGTAGCTATATCCATGTTCATGAAGATAGCGGTGTAGACATTTCAATGTTCATCCATATGGCTGTGTAGATATATCCATGTTCATACTGATGGCGGTGAAGATATTTCCATGTTCATACAGATAGCGGTGTAGATATTTCCATGTTCATGCAGATAGCGGTGTAGATATTTGCATGTTCATACAGAAGGCTGTGTAGATATATCCATGTTCATACAGATGGCGATGAAGTTATTCACATGTACATACAGATAGCGCTGTAGATATTTCCATGTTCATACAGATAGCGGTGTAGATATTTCCATGTTCATTCAGATAGTGGTGTAGATATTTCCTTGTTCATACAGATGGCGGAGTAGATATTTATATGTTCATACAGACGGCGGTGCAGATATTTCCATGTTCATACAGATGTCAGTGTAGATATTTCCATGTATTTAGAGATAGTGGTGTAGTTATTTCCATGTGTAAAGAGATAGCTTTGTAGATATTTCCATGTATATGCAGATAGCGGTGTAGATATTTCCATGTTCAAACAGATAGCGGTGCAGATATTTCCATGTTCATACAGATATTGGTGTAGATATTTCCATGTTTATACAGATAGCGGTGTAGCTATTTTCATGTTCATACAGATAGCGGTGTAGATATTTCCATGTTCATCCAGATAGTGGTGTAAATATTTCCATGTTCATACAGATAGAGGGGGTGATATTTCCTTGTTCATACAGATGGCTGTGTAGATATCTCCATCTTAATACAGATGGCGGTGAAGATATTTCCATATTAGTACAGATAGCGGTGTATATATTTCCATGTTCATACAGATAGTGGTGTAAATCTTTCCATGTTCATACAGATAGAGGGGGTGATATTTCCTTGTTCATACAGATAGCGGTGTAGATATTTCCATGTCCATACAAATAGTGCTGAAGTTATTTCCATGTTCGTACAGATAGAGGGGCTGATATTTCCATGTTCATACAGATAGCGGTGCTGATATTTCCATGTTTATACAGACCGCGGTGTAGATATTTATATGTTCATACAGATGGCCATGCAGATATTTCCATGTTCACACAGATGGCGGTGTAGATATATCCATGTTCATACAGATAGCAGTGTAGTTATTTCCATGTGTAAAGAGATAGCTGTGTAGATATTTCGAAGTATATGCAGATAGCTGTGTAGATATTTCCATTTTCATGCAGATAGCCGTGTAGATACTTCCATGTTCATCCAGATGTCTGTGTAGATATATACATGTTCATACAGATAGCGGTGTAGATATTTCCATGTTCATACAGATAGTGCTGTAGATATTTCCATGTTCATACAGATAGCGGTGCAGCTATTTCCATGTTCATACAGATAGCGGTGTAGATATTTCCATGTCCGTACAGATAGCGGTGTAGATATTTCCATGTTCATACAGATAGGGGGGCTGATATTTCCATGTTCATACAGATAGCGGTGCTGATATTTCCATGTTTATACAGGTAGCGGTGTAGATATTTCCTGGTTTATACAGATAGCGGTGTAGACATTTCCATGTTTATACAGATAGCGGTGTAGATATTTCTATGTTTATACAGATAGCGGTGTAGATATCTCTATCTTAATACAGATGGCGGTGTAGATATTTATATGTTCATACAGATGGCCATGCAGATATTTCCATGTTCATACAGATGGCGGTGTAGATATTTCCATGTTCATACAGATAGCGGTGTAGCTATATCCATGTTCATGAAGATAGCGGTGTAGACATTTCAATGTTCATCCATATGGCTGTGTAGATATATCCATGTTCATACTGATGGCGGTGAAGATATTTCCATGTTCATACAGATAGCGGTGTAGATATTTCCATGTTCATGCAGATAGCGGTGTAGATATTTGCATGTTCATACAGAAGGCTGTGTAGATATATCCATGTTCATACAGATGGCGATGAAGTTATTCACATGTACATACAGATAGCGCTGTAGATATTTCCATGTTCATACAGATAGCGGTGTAGATATTTCCATGTTCATTCAGATAGTGGTGTAGATATTTCCTTGTTCATACAGATGGCGGAGTAGATATTTATATGTTCATACAGACGGTGGTGCAGATATTTCCATGTTCATACAGATGTCAGTGTAGATATTTCCATGTATTTAGAGATAGTGGTGTAGTTATTTCCATGTGTAAAGAGATAGCTTTGTAGATATTTCCATGTATATGCAGATAGCGGTGTAGATATTTCCATGTTCAAACAGATAGCGGTGCAGATATTTCCATGTTCATACAGATATTGGTGTAGATATTTCCATGTTTATACAGATAGCGGTGTAGCTATTTTCATGTTCATACAGATAGCGGTGTAGATATTTCCATGTTCATCCAGATAGTGGTGTAAATATTTCCATGTTCATACAGAGAGAGGGGGTGATATTTCCTTGTTCATACAGATGGCTGTGTAGATATCTCCATCTTAATACAGATGGCGGTGAAGATATTTCCATATTAGTACAGATAGCGGTGTATATATTTCCATGTTCATACAGATAGTGGTGTAAATCTTTCCATGTTCATACAGATAGAGGGGGTGATATTTCCTTGTTCATACAGATAGCGGTGTAGATATTTCCATGTTCATACAGAGATCGATGTAGTTATTTCCATGTGCAAAGAGATAGCTGTGTAGATATTTCCATGTATATGCAGATAGCAGTGTAGATATTTCCATTTTCATGCAGATAGCGGTTTAGATATTTCCATGTTCAAACAGATAGCGGTGTAGATATTTCCATGTTCATACAGATAGCGGTGTAGATATTTCCATGTTCATCCAGATGGCTGTGTAGATATATCCATATTCATAGAGATAGCGGTGTAGATATTTCCATGTTCATACAGATAGTGGTGTAGATATTTCCATGTTCATATAGATAGCGGTGTAGCTATTTCCATGTTCATACAGATAGCGGTGTAGATATTTCCATGTTCGTACAGATAGCGGTGTAGATAGTTCCATGTTCATACAGATAGCGGTACTGATATTTCCATGTTTATACAGGTAGCGGTGCAGATATTTCCATGTTTACACAGATAGCGGTGTAGATATTTCCACGTTCATACAGATAACGGTGTAGATATTTCCATGTTTATCCAGATGGCTGTGCAGATATATCCATGTTCATACAGATAGCGGTGTAGATATTTCCATGTTCATACAGATAGTGCTGTAGATATTTCCATGTTCATACAGATAGCTGTGTAGCTATTTCCATGTTTATACAGATAGCGGTGTAGATATTTCCATGTCCAAACAGATAGCGGTGTAGATATTTCCATGTTCATACAGATAGCGGTGCTTATATTTCCATGTTTACACAGGTAGCAGTGTAGATATTTCCATGTTTATACAGATAGCGGTGTAGATATTTCCATGTTTATACAGATAGCGGTGTAGATATTACCATGTCCATCCAGATGCCTGTGTAGATATATCCATGTTCATACAGATGGCGGTGAAGATAATTCCATGTTCATACAGATTAGCGGTGTAGATATTTCCATGTTCATACAGATGGCGGTGTAGATATTTCCATGTTCATACCGACAGCGGTGTAGTTATTTCCATGTGTAAAGAGATAGCTGTGTAGATATTTCCATGTATATGCAGATAGCTGTGTAGATATTTCCATTTTCATACAGATAGCGGTGTAGCTATTTCCATGTTCATACAGATAGCGGTGTAGATATTTCCATGTTCGTACAGATAGCGGTGTAGATATTTCCATGTTCATACAGATAGCGGTGCTGATATTTCCATGTTTATACAAGTAGCGGTGCAGATATTTCCATGTTTATACAGATAGCGGTATAGATATTTCCATGTTTATACAGATAGCGGTGTAGATATTTCCAGGTTTATACAGATAGCGGTGTAGATATCTCCATCTTAATACAGATGGCGGTGTAGTTATTTATATGTTCATACAGATGGCGGTGTAGATATTTACATGTTCATACAGATGGCGGTGTAGGTATTTGCATGTTCATACAGATGGCGGTGTAGCTATTTCCATGTTCATGGAGATAGCGGTGTAGATATTTCCATGTTCATCCAGATGGCTGTGTAGAGATATCCATGTTCACACAGATGGCGGTGAAGATATTTCCATGTTAATACAGATAGCGGTGTAGATATTTCCATGTTCATACAGATAGTGGTGTAGATATTTCCATGTTCATACAGATAGGGCGGCTGATATTTCCATGTTCATACAGATAGCGGTGCTGATATTTCCATGTTTATACAGGTAGCGGTGTAGATATTTCCAGGTTTATACAGATAGCGGTGTAGACATTTCCATGTTTATACAGATAGCGGTGTAGATATTTCCATGTTTATACAGATAGCGGTGTAGATATCTCTATCTTAATACAGATGGCGGTGTAGATATTTATATGTTCATACAGATGGCCATGCAGATATTTCCATGTTCATACAGATGGCGGTGTAGATATATTCATGTTCCTACAGATAGCAGTGTAGTTATTTCTAGGTGTAAAGAGATAGCTGTGTAGATATTTCCATGTATATGCAGATAGCTGTGTAGATATTTCCATTTTTAAGCAGATAGCGGTGTAGATATTTCCATGTTCATCCAGATGGCTGTGTAGATATATCCATGTTCATACAGATAGCGGTGTAGATATTTCCATGTCCATACAGATAGTGCTGAAGATATTTCCATGTTCATACAGATAGCGGTGCAGCTATTTCCATGTTCATACAGATAGCGGTGTAGATATTTCCATGTTCGTACAGATAGCGGTGTAGATATTTCCATGTTCATACAGATAGCGGTGCTTATATTTCCATGTTTATACAGATAGCGGTGTAGATATTTCCATGTTTATACAGATAGCGGTGTAGATATTTATATGTTCATACAGATGGCGGTGCAGATATTTCCATGTTCATACAGATGGCGGTGTAGATATTTCCATGTTTGTAGAGATAGTGGTGTAGTTATTTCCATGTGTAAAGAGATAGCTTTGTAGATATTTCCATGTATATGCAGATAGCTGTGTAGATATTTCCATTTTCATGCAGATAGCGGTGTAGATATTTCCATGTTCAAACAGATAGCGGTGTAGATATTTCCGTGTTCATACAGATATTGGTCTAGATATTTCCATGTTCATACAGATAGCGGTGTAGCTATTTCCATGTTCATACAGATAGCGGTGTAGATATTTCCATGTTCATCCAGATGGCTGTGTAGATATATCCATGTTCATAGAGATGGCGGTGAAGATATTTCCATGTTCATACAGAAAGCAGTGTAGATATTTCCATGTTCATACAGATAGAGGGGCTGATATTTCCATGTTCATACAGATAGCGGTGCTGATATTTCCATGTTTATACAGGTAGCGGTGTAGATATATCCATGTTTATACAGATAGCGGTGAAGATGTATGCATGTTTACACAGATAGCGGTGTTGATATTTCCATGTATATGCAGATAGCTGTGTAGATATTTCCATTTTCAGGCAGATAGCGGTATAGATATTTCCATGTTCAAACAGATAGCGGTGTAGATATTTCCATGTTCATACAGATAGCGGTGTAGGTATATCCATGTTTATACAGGTAGCGGTGAAGATGTATGCATGTTTACACAGATAGCGGTGTAGATACTTCCATGTTCATACAGATGGCTGTGTAGATATATCCATGTTCATAGAGATATCGGTGTAGATATTTCCATGTTCAAACAGATAGCGGTGTAGATATTTCCATGTTTATACAGATAGCAGTGTAGATATCTCCATCTTAATAGAGATGGCGGTGTAGATATTTATATGTTCATACAGATGGCGGTGCAGATATTTCCATGTTCATACAGATGGCGGTGTAGATATTTCCATGTTTATAGAGATAGTGGTGTAGTTATTTCCATGTGTAAAGAGATAGCTTTGTAGATATTTCCATGTATATGCAGATAGCTGTGTAGATATTTCCATATTCATGCAGATAGCGGTGTAAATATTTCCATGTTCAAACAGATAGCGGTGTAGATATTTCCATGTTCATACGGATAGTGGTGTAGATATTTCTATGTTCATACAGATGGCGGTGTAGATATTTCCATGTTCATACAGAGAGCGATGTAGTTATTTCCATGTGCAAAGAGATAGCTGTGTAGATATTTCCATGTATATGCAGATAGCAGTGTAGATATTTCCATTTTCATGCAGATAGCGGTTTAGATATTTCCATGTTCAAACATATAGCGGTGTAGATATTTCCATGTTCATACAGATAGCGGTGTAGATATTTCCATGTTTATACAGATAGCGGTGAAGATGTATGCATTTTTACACAGATAGCGGTGTAGATATATCCATGTTCATACAGATAGCGGTGTAGATATTTCCATGTTCATACAGATGGCTGTGTAGATATATCCATGTTCATAGAGATATCGGTGTAGATATTTCCATGTTCGTACAGATAGTGGTGTAGATATTTCCATGTTCAAACAGATAGCGGTGTAGATATTTCCATGTTCATACAGATATTGGTGTAGATATTTCCATGTTTATACAGATAGCGGTGTAGCTATTTCCATGTTCATACAGATAGCGGTGTAGATATTTCCATGTTCATCCAGATGGCTGTGTAGATATCTCCATCTTAATACAGATGGCGGTGAAGATATTTCCATATTCGTACAGATAGCGGTGTATATATTTCCATGTTCATACAGATAGTGGTGTAAATATTTCCATGTTCATACAGATAGAGGGGGTGATATTTCCTTGTTCATACAGATAGCGGTGTAGATATTTCCATGTTCATACAGAGATCGATGTAGTTATTTCCATGTGCAAAGAGATAGCTGTGTAGATATTTCCATGTATATGCAGATAGCAGTGTAGATATTTCCATTTTCATGCAGATAGCGGTTTAGATATTTCCATGTTGAAACAGATAGCGGTGTAGATATTTCCATTTTCATACAGATAGCGGTGTAGATATTTCCATGTTCATCCAGATGGCTGTGTAGATATATCCATATTCATAGAGATAGCGGTGTAGATATTTCCATGTTCATACAGATATTGTTGTAGATATTTCCATGTTCATACAGATAGCGGTGTAGCTATTTCCATGTTCATACAGATAGCGGTGTAGATATTTCCATGTTCGTACAGATAGCGGTGTAAATATTTCCATGTTCGTACGGATAGCGGTACTGATATTTCCATGTTTATACAGGTAGCGGTGCAGATATTTCCATGTTTACACAGATAGCGGTGTAGATATTTCCACGTTCATACAGATAACGGTGTAGATATTTCCATGTTCATCCAGATGGCTGTGTAGATATATCCATGTTCATACAGATAGCGGTGTAGATATTTCCATGTTCATACAGATAGTGCTGTAGATATTTCCATGTTCATACAGATATCGGTGCTGATATTTCCATGTTTATACAGGTAGCGGTGTAGATATTTCCATGTTCATACAGATAGCGGTGTAGATATTCCCATGCTTATACAGATAGCGGTGTAGATATCTCCATCTTAATACAGATGGCGGTGTAGGTATTTATATGTTCATACAGATGGCCGTGCAGATATTTCCATGTTCATACAGATGGCGGTGTAGATATTTCCATGTTCATACAGAGAGCGGTGTAGATATTTCCATGTGTAAAGAGATAGCGGTGTAGATATTTCCATGTATATGCAGATAGCTGTGTAGATATTTCCATTTTCATGCAGATAGCGGTTTAGATATTTCCATGTTCAAACAGATAGCGGTGTAGATATTTCCATGTTCATACAGATAGCGGTGTAGATATTTCCATGTTTATACAGATAGCGGTGAAGAAGAATGCATGTTTACACAGATAGCGGTGTAGCTCTCTCCATGTTCATACACATAGTGGTGTAGATATTTCCATGTTCCTACAGATAGCGGTGTAGCTATTTCCATTATTTCCATGTTCATACAGATAGCGGTGTAGATATTTCCATGTTCATACAGATAGCGGTGCTGATATTTCCATGGTCATCCATATGGCTGTGCAGATTTATCCATGTTCATACAGATGGCGGTGAAGATATTTCCATGTTCATACAGATAGCAGTATAGCTATTTCCATGTTCATCCAGATGGCTGTGTAGATTTATCCATGTTCATACAGATGGCGGTGAAGATATTTCCATGTTCATACAGATAGCATTATAGATATTTCCATGTTCATCCAGATGGCTCTGTAGATATATCCATGTTCATACAGATGGCGGTGAAGATATTTCCATACACATACAGATAGCAGTGTAGATATTTCCATGTTCATACAGATAGTGGTGTAGATATTTCCATGTTCATACAGATAGAGGGGCTGATATTTCCATGTTCATACAGATAGCGGTGCTGATATTTCCATGTTTATACAGGTAGCGGTGTAGATGTTTCCATGTTTATAAAGATAGCGGTGTAGATATTTCCATGTTTATACAGATAGCGGTGTAGATATTTCCATGTTTATTCAGATAGCAGTGTAGATATCTCCATCTTAATACAGATGGCGGTGTAGATATTTATATGTTCATACAGATGGCCGTGCAGATATTTCAATGTTCATACAGATGGCGGTGTAGATATATCCATGTTCATACAGATAGCAGTGTAGTTATTTCCATGTGTAAAGAGATAGCTGTGTAGATATTTCCATGTATATGCAAATAGCTGTGTAGATATTTCCATTTTCAAGCAGATAGCGGTGTAGATATTTCCATGTTCATACAGATGGCTGTGTAGATATATCCATGTTCATACAGATAGCGGTGTAGATATTTCCATGTCCATTCAGATAGTGCTGTAGGTATTTCCATGTTCATACAGATAGCGGTGCAGCTATTTCCATGTTCATACAGATAGCGGTGTAGATATTTCCATGTTCATACAGATAGCGGAGTAGATATTTCCATGTTCAAACAGATAGCGGTGCTGATATTTCCATGTTTATACAGATAGCGGTGCAGATATTTCCATGTTCATACAGATGGCGGTGTAGATATTTCCATATTTATAGAGATAGTGGTGTAGTTATTTCCATGTGTAAAGAGATATCTTTGTAGATATTTCCATGTATATGCAGATAGCTGTGTAGATATTTCCATTTTCATGCAGATAGCGGTGTAGATATTTCCATGTTCAAACAGATAGCGGTGTAGATATTTCCATGTTCATACAGATAGTGGTGTAGATATTTCCATGTTCATACAGATAGCGGTGTAGCTCTTTCCATGTTCATACAGATAGCGGTGTAGATATTTCCATGTTCATCCAGATGGCCTTGTAGATATATCCATGTTCATAGAGATGGCGGTGAAGATATTTAAATGTTCATACAGATAGCGGTTTAGATATTTCCATGTTCAAACAGATAGCGGTGTAGATAATTCCATGTTCATACAGATAGCGGTGTAGATATATCCATGTTTATACAGATAGCGGTGAAGATGTATGCATGTTTACACAGATAGCGGTGTAGATATTTCCATGTTCATACAGATAGCGGTGTAGATATTTCCATGTTCATCCTGATGGCTGTGTAGATATATCCATGTTCATACAGATAGCGGTGTAGATATTTCCATGTTCATACAGATAGTGCTGTAGATATTTCCATGTTCATACAGATAGGGGTGCAGCTATTTCCATGTTCATACAGATAGCGGAGTAGATATTTCCATGTTCGTACAGATAGCGGTGTAGATATTTCCATGTTCATACAGATAGCGGTGCTTATATTTCCATGTTTATACAGGTAGCGGTGTGGATATTTCCATGTTTATACAGATACCGGTGTAGATATTTCCATGTTTATACAGATAGCGGTGTAGATATTTCCAAGTTTATACAGATAGCGGTGTAGATATCTCCAACTTAATACAGATGGCGGTGTAGATATTTATATGTTCATACAGATGATGGTGCAGATATTTCCATGTTCATACAGATGGCGGTGTAGATATTTCCATGTTTATAGAGATAGTGGTGTAGTTATTTCCATGTGTAAAGAGATAGCTTTGTAGATATTTCCATGTATATGCAGATAGCTGTGTAGATATTTCCATTTTCATGCAGATAGCGGTGTAAATATTTCCATGTTCAAACAGATAGCGGTGTAGATATTTCCATGTTCATACAGAGAGCGGTGTAGATATTTCCATGTTTATACAGATAGCGGTGAAGAAGTATGCATGTTTACACATATAGCGGTGTAGCTCTTTCCATGTTCATACAGATAGTGGTGTAGATATTTCCATGTTCATACAGATAGCGGTGTAGCTATTTCCATGTTCATACAGATAGCGGTGTAGATATTTCCATGTTCGTACAGATAGCGGTGTAGATATTTCCATGTTCATACAGATAGCAGTGCTGATATTTCCATGTTTATACAGGTAGCGGTGCGGATATTTCCATGTTTATACAGATAGCGGTGTAGATATTTCCATTTTTATACAGATAGCGGTGTAGATATTTCCGAGTTTATACAGATAGCGGTGTAGATATCTGCATCTTAATACAGTTGGCGGTGTAGATATTTATATGTTCATACAGATGGCGGTGCAGATATTTCCATGTTCATACAGATGGCGGTGTAGCTATTTCCATGTTCATATAGATAGCGGTGTAGCTATTTCCATGTTCATGCAGATAGCGGTGTAGATATTTCCATGTTCATCTATATGGCTGTCTATATTTATCCATGTTCATACAGATGACGGTGGAGATATTTCCATGTTCATACAGATAGCAGTATAGATATTTCCATGTTCGTAGAGATAGCGGTGTAGATATTTCCATGTTCATACAGATAGCGGTGCTGATACTTCCATGTTTATACAGGTAGCGGTGCAGATATTTCCATGTTTATACAGATAGCGGTGTAGATATTTCCATGTTTATACAGATAGCGGTGTAGATATTTCCAGGTTGATACAGATAGCGGTGTAGATATCTCCATCTTAATACAGATGGCGGTGTAGTTATTTATATGTTCATACAGATGGCGGTGCAGATATTTCCATGTTCATACAGATGGCGGTGTGGATATTTGCAAGTTCATACAGATGGCGGTGTAGCTATTTCCATGTTCATGGAGATAGCGGTGTAGATATTTCCATGTTCATCCAGATGGCTGTGTAGAGATATCCATGTTCATACAGATTTCGGTGAAGATAATTCCATGTTCATACAGATAGCGGGGTAGATATTTCCATGTTCATGCAGATATTGGTGTAGATATTCCCATGTTCATACCGATAGAGGGGCTGATATATCCATGTTCATACAGATAGTGCTGTAGATATTTCCATGTTCATACAGATAGAGGTGCAGCTATTTCCATGTTCATACAGATAGTGGTGTAGATATTTCCATGTTCGTACAGATAGCGGTGTAGATATTTCCATGTTCATACAGATAGCGGTGCTTATATTTCCATGTTTATAAAGGTAGCGGTGTAGATATTTCCATGTTTATACAGATAGCGGTGTAGATATTTCCATGTTTATACAGATAGCGGTGTAGATATTTCCAAGTTTATACAGATAGCGGTGTAGATATCTCCATCTTAATACAGATGGCGGTGTAGATATTTATATGTTCATACAGATGGTGGTGCAGATATTTCCATGTTCATACAGATGGCCTTGTAGATATTTCCATGTTCATCCAGATGGCTGTGTAGATATATCCATGTTCATACAGATTGCGGTGAAGATATTTCCATGTTCGTACAGATAGCGGTGTAGATATTTCCATGTTCATACAGATATTGGTGTAGATATTTCCATGTTCATACAGATAGCGGTGAAGCTATTTCCATTTTCATGCAGATAGCGGTGTAGATATTTCCATGTTCATCCAGATGGCTGTGTAGATATACCCATGTTCATACAGATGGCGGTGAAGATATTTCCATGTTTATACAGATAGCGGTGTAGATATTTCCATGTTTTTACAGATAGTGGTGTAGATATTTCCATGTTCATACAGATAGCGGTGTAGCTATTTCCATGTTCATACAGATAGCGGTGTAGATATTTCCATCTTCATCCAGATGGCTGTATAGACATATCCATGTTCATACAGATTGTGGTGAAGATAATTCCATGTTCATACAGATAGTGGGGTACATATTTCCATGTTCATGCAGATAGTGGTGTAGATATTCCCATGTTCATACCGATAGAGGGGCTGATATTTCCATGTTCATACAGATAGCGGTGCTGATATTTCCATCTTTATAAAGGTAGCGGTGTAGATATTTCCATGTTCATACAGATAGCGGTGTAGATATTTCCATGTTTATACAGATAGCTGTGTAGATATCTCCATCTTAATACAGATGGCGGTGTAGATATTTATATGTTCACACAGATGGCCGTGCAGATATTTCCATGTTCATACAGATGGCAGTGTAGATATTTCCATGTTCATACAGATAGCGGTGTAGATATTTCCATGTGTAAAGAGATAGCAGTGAAGATGTATGCATGTTTACACAGATAGCGGTTTAGATATTACTATGTTCAAACAGATAGCGGTGTAGATATTTCCATGTTCATACAGATAGCGGTGCTGATATTTCCATGTTTATACAGGTAGCGATGTGGATATTTCCATGTTTATACAGATAGCGGTGTAGATATTTCCATTTTTATACAGATAGCGGTGTAGATATTTCCAAGTTTATGCAGATACCAGTGTAGGTAACTCCATCTTAATACAGATGGCAGTGTAGATATTTATATGTTCATACAGATGGCGGTGCAGATATTTCCATGTTCATACAGATGGCGGTGTATCTATTTCCATGTTCATACAGATAGCGGTGTAGCTATTTCCATGTTCATACAGATAGCGGTGTAGATATTTCCATGTTCATCCAGAGGGCTGTGTAGATATATGTATGTTCATACAGATGGCGGTGATGATATTTCCATGTTCATACAGATAGCGGTGTAGTTATTTCCATGTGTAAAGAGGTAGCTGTGTATATATTTCCATGTATATGCAGATAGCTGAGTAGATATTTCCATTTTCATGCAGATAGCAGTGAATATATTTCCCTGTTCAAACAGTTAGCGGTGTAGATATTTCCATGTTCCTAAACACAGCGGTGTAGATATTTCCATGTTTATACAGATAGCGGTGAAGATCTATGCATGTTTACACAGATAGCGTTGTAGATATTTCCATGTTCATCCAGATGGCTGTGTAGATACATCCATGTTCATACAGATAGCGGTGTAGATATTTCCAAGTTCATACAGATAGCGGTGCAGATATTTCCATGTTCATCCAGATTGCTGTGTAGATATATACATGTTCATACAGATGGCGGTGAAGATATTTCCATGTTCATACAGATAGCGGTGTAGATATTTCCATGTTCATACAGATAGCGGTGTAGATATTTCCATGTTCATACAGATAGCGATGTAGATATTTCCATGTTCATCCAGATGGCTGTGTAGATATATCCATGTTCATACAGATAGCGGTGTAGATATTTCCATGTTCATCCAGATGGCTGTGTAGCTATTTCCATGTTCATACAGATAGTGGTGTAGATATTTCCACGTTCATACAGATAGCGGTGTAGGTATTTCCATGTTCATACAGATAGCCGTGTAGATATTGCCATGTTCATACCGATAGCGGTGCTGGTACTTCCATGTTTATACAGGTAGCGGTGTACATATTTCCGTGTTTATGCAGGTAGCGGTGTAGATATTTCCATGTTCATACAGATAGCGGTGTAGATTTTTCCATGTTTATACAGATAGCGGTGTAGATATCTCCTTCTTAATACAGATGGCGGTGTAGATATTTATATGTTCATACAGATGGCGGTGTAGATATTTACATGTTCATACAGATGGTGGGGTACATATTTCCATGTTTATAGAGATAGCGGTGTAGTTATTTCCATGTTCATACAGTTAGCGGTGTATGTATTTCCATGTTCATACAGATAGCGGTGTAGGTATTTCCATGTTCATCCAGATGGCTGTGTAGATATATCCATGTTCATACAGATAGCGGTGTGGATATTTCCATGTTCGTCCAGATGGCTGTGTAGCTATTTCCATGTTCATCCAGATAGCGGTGTAGATATTTCCATGTTCACAGATAGCGGTGTAGATATTTCCATGTTCATACAGATAGCCGTGTAGATATTGCCATGTTCATACCGATAGCGGTGCTGATACTTCCATGTTTATACAGGTAGCGGTGTACATATTTCCGTGTTTATACAGGTAGCGGTGTAGTTATTTCCATGTTCATACAGATAGCGGTGTAGATATTTCCATGTTTATACAGATAGCGGTGTAGATATCTCATTCTTAATACAGATGGCGGTGTAGATATTTATATGTTCATAGAGATGGCGGTGCAGATATTTCCATGTTCATACAGATAGCGGTGAAGATATTTCCATGTTGATACAGATAGCGGTGTAGATATCTCATTCTTAATACAGATGGCGGTGTAGATATTTATATGTTCTTCCAGACGGCTGTGTAGACATATCCATGTTCATGCAGATAGCGGTGTAGATATTTCCATGTTCATCCAGATGGCTGTGTAGATATACCCATGTTCATACAGATGGCGGTGAAGATATTTCCATGTTTATACAGATAGCGGTGTAGATATTTCCATGTTTTTACAGATAGTGGTGTAGATATTTCCATGTTCATACAGATAGCGGTGTAGCTATTTCCATGTTCATACAGATAGCGGTGTAGATATTTCCATCTTCATCCAGATGG
The DNA here is from genome assembly GCF_029281585.2 of Gorilla gorilla gorilla. Classification (NCBI taxonomy): domain Eukaryota; kingdom Metazoa; phylum Chordata; class Mammalia; order Primates; family Hominidae; genus Gorilla; species Gorilla gorilla. The sequence goes on along the minus strand of NC_073233.2, from coordinate 2,683,817 downwards.
CTGTATAGACATATCCATGTTCATACAGATTGTGGTGAAGATAATTCCATGTTCATACAGATAGTGGGGTACATATTTCCATGTTCATGCAGATAGTGGTGTAGATATTCCCATGTTCATACCGATAGAGGGGCTGATATTTCCATGTTCATACAGATAGCGGTGCTGATATTTCCATCTTTATAAAGGTAGCGGTGTAGATATTTCCATGTTCATACAGATAGCGGTGTAGATATTTCCATGTTTATACAGATAGCTGTGTAGATATCTCCATCTTAATACAGATGGCGGTGTAGATATTTATATGTTCACACAGATGGCCGTGCAGATATTTCCATGTTCATACAGATGGCAGTGTAGATATTTCCATGTTCATACAGATAGCGGTGTAGATATTTCCATGTGTAAAGAGATAGCAGTGAAGATGTATGCATGTTTACACAGATAGCGGTTTAGATATTACTATGTTCAAACAGATAGCGGTGTAGATATTTCCATGTTCATACAGATAGCGGTGCTGATATTTCCATGTTTATACAGGTAGCGATGTGGATATTTCCATGTTTATACAGATAGCGGTGTAGATATTTCCATTTTTATACAGATAGCGGTGTAGATATTTCCAAGTTTATGCAGATACCAGTGTAGGTAACTCCATCTTAATACAGATGGCAGTGTAGATATTTATATGTTCATACAGATGGCGGTGCAGATATTTCCATGTTCATACAGATGGCGGTGTATCTATTTCCATGTTCATACAGATAGCGGTGTAGCTATTTCCATGTTCATACAGATAGCGGTGTAGATATTTCCATGTTCATCCAGAGGGCTGTGTAGATATATGTATGTTCATACAGATGGCGGTGATGATATTTCCATGTTCATACAGATAGCGGTGTAGTTATTTCCATGTGTAAAGAGGTAGCTGTGTATATATTTCCATGTATATGCAGATAGCTGAGTAGATATTTCCATTTTCATGCAGATAGCAGTGAATATATTTCCCTGTTCAAACAGTTAGCGGTGTAGATATTTCCATGTTCCTAAACACAGCGGTGTAGATATTTCCATGTTTATACAGATAGCGGTGAAGATCTATGCATGTTTACACAGAGAGCGTTGTAGATATTTCCATGTTCATCCAGATGGCTGTGTAGATACATCCATGTTCATACAGATAGCGGTGTAGATATTTCCATGTGTAAAGAGATAGCGGTGAAGATGTATGCATGTTTACACAGATAGCGGTTTAGATATTACTATGTTCAAACAGATAGCGGTGTAGATATTTCCATGTTCATACAGATAGCGGTGCTGATATTTCCATGTTTATACAGGTAGCGATGTGGATATTTCCATGTTTATACAGATAGCGGTGTAGATATTTCCATTTTTATACAGATAGCGGTGTAGATATTTCCAAGTTTATGCAGATACCAGTGTAGGTAACTCCATCTTAATACAGATGGCAGTGTAGATATTTATATGTTCATACAGATGGCGGTGCAGATATTTCCATGTTCATACAGATGGCGGTGTATCTATTTCCTTGTTCATACAGATAGCGGTGTAGCTATTTCCATGTTCATACAGATAGCGGTGTAGATATTTCCATGTTCATCCAGAGGGCTGTGTAGATATATGTATGTTCATACAGATGGCGGTGATGATATTTCCATGTTCATACAGATAGCGGTGTAGTTATTTCCATGTGTAAAGAGGTAGCTGTGTATATATTTCCATGTATATGCAGATAGCTGAGTAGATATTTCCATTTTCATGCAGATAGCAGTGAATATATTTCCCTGTTCAAACAGTTAGCGGTGTAGATATTTCCATGTTCCTAAACACAGCGGTGTAGATATTTCCATGTTTATACAGATAGCGGTGAAGATCTATGCATGTTTACACAGAGAGCGTTGTAGATATTTCCATGTTCATCCAGATGGCTGTGTAGATACATCCATGTTCATACAGATAGCGGTGTAGATATTTCCAAGTTCATACAGATAGCGGTGCAGATATTTCCATGTTCATCCAGATTGCTGTGTAGATATATACATGTTCATACAGTTGGCGGTGAAGATATTTCCATGTTCATACAGATAGCGGTGTAGATATTTCCATGTTCATACAGATAGCGGTGTAGATATTTCCATGTTCATACAGATAGCGATGTAGATATTTCCATGTTCATCCAGATGGCTGTGTAGATATATCCATGTTCATACAGATAGCGGTGTAGATATTTCCATGTTCATCCAGATGGCTGTGTAGCTATTTCCATGTTCATACAGATAGTGGTGTAGATATTTCCACGTTCATACAGATAGCGGTGTAGGTATTTCCATGTTCATACAGATAGCCGTGTAGATATTGCCATGTTCATACCGATAGCGGTGCTGGTACTTCCATGTTTATACAGGTAGCGGTGTACATATTTCCGTGTTTATGCAGGTAGCGGTGTAGATATTTCCATGTTCATACAGATAGCGGTGTAGATTTTTCCATGTTTATACAGATAGCGGTGTAGATATCTCCTTCTTAATACAGATGGCGGTGTAGATATTTATATGTTCATACAGATGGCGGTGCAGATATTTACATGTTCATACAGATGGTGGGGTACATATTTCCATGTTTATAGAGATAGCGGTGTAGTTATTTCCATGTTCATACAGTTAGCGGTGTATGTATTTCCATGTTCATACAGATAGCGGTGTAGGTATTTCCATGTTCATCCAGATGGCTGTGTAGATATATCCATGTTCATACAGATAGCGGTGTGGATATTTCCATGTTCGTCCAGATGGCTGTGTAGCTATTTCCATGTTCATCCAGATAGCGGTGTAGATATTTCCATGTTCACAGATAGCGGTGTAGATATTTCCATGTTCATACAGATAGCCGTGTAGATATTGCCATGTTCATACCGATAGCGGTGCTGATACTTCCATGTTTATACAGGTAGCGGTGTACATATTTCCGTGTTTATACAGGTAGCGGTGTAGTTATTTCCATGTTCATACAGATAGCGGTGTAGATATTTCCATGTTTATACAGATAGCGGTGTAGATATCTCATTCTTAATACAGATGGCGGTGTAGATATTTATATGTTCATAGAGATGGCGGTGCAGATATTTCCATGTTCATACAGATAGCGGTGAAGATATTTCCATGTTGATACAGATAGCGGTGTAGATATCTCATTCTTAATACAGATGGCGGTGTAGATATTTATATGTTCTTCCAGACGGCTGTGTAGACATATCCATGTTCATACAGATGGCGGTGAAGATATTTCCATGTTCATACAGATGGCTGTCTAGATATATCCATGTTCATACAGATGGCGGTGAAGGTGTTTCCATGTTCATACAGATGGCGGTGTAGATATTTCCATGTTCATACAGATAGCGGTGCTGATATTTCCATGTTTATACAGGTAGCAGTGTAGATATTTCCATGTTTATACAGATAGCGGTGTAGATATTTCCATATATATACACATAGCGGTGTAGATATTTCCATGTTTATACAGATAGCGGTGTATATATCTCCATCTTAATACAGATGGCGGTGTAGATATTTATATGTTCATACAGATGGCGGTGCAGATATTTCCATGTTCATACAGATGGCGGTGAAGATATTTCCATGTTCATACAGATTGCGGTGTAGATACTTCCATGTTCATACTGATAGCGGTGCTGATATTTCCATGTTTATACAGGTAGCGGTGTAGATATTTCCATGTTTATACAGATGGCGGTGTACATATTTCCATGTTCATACAGATAGCGGTGTAGTTATTTCCATGTGTAAAGAGATAGCTGTGTAGATATTTCCATGTATATGCAGATAGCTGTGTAGACATTTCCATTTTCATGCAGATAGCGGTGTATATATTTCCGTGTTCAAACAGTTAGCGGTGTAGATATTTCTATGTTCATAAAGATAGCAGTGTAGATATTTCCATGTTTATACAGATAGCGGTGAAGATGTATGCATGTTTACACAGATAGCTGTGTAGATATTTCCATGTTCATCCAGATGGCTGTGTAGATATATCCATGTTCATAGAGATAGCGGTGTAGATATTTCCATATTCATACAGATAGCAGTGTAGATATTTCCATGTTCATACAGATAGCCGTGTAGATATTGCCATGTTCATACCGATAGCGGTGCTGATACTTCCATGTTTATACAGGTAGCGGTGTACATATTTCCGTGTTTATACAGGTAGCGGTGTAGATATTTCCATTTTCATACAGATAGCGGTGTAGATATTTCCATGTTTATACAGATAGCGGTGTAGATATCTCCTTCTTAATACAGATGGCGGTGTAGATATTTATATGTTCATACAGATGGCGGTGCAGATATTTACATGTTCATACAGATGGTGGAGTACGTATTTCCATGTTTATAGAGATAGCGGTGTAGTTATTTCCATGTGCAAAGAGATAGCTGTGTAGATATTTCCATGTATATCCAGATAGCTGTGTAGATATTTCCATTTTCATGCAGATAGCGGTGTAGATATTTCCATGTTCAAACAGATAGCGGTATGGATATTTCCATGTTTATACAGATAGCGGTGAAGATGTATGCATGTTTACACAGATAGCGGTGTAGATATTTCCATGTTCATACAGGTAGCGGTGCTGGTATTTCCATGTTTATACAGGTAGCGGTGTAAATATTTCCATGTTTATACATATAGCGGTGTAGATATTTCCATGTTTATACACATAGCGGTGTAGATATTTCCATGTTTATACAGATTGCGGTGTAGATATCTCCATCTTAATACAGATGGCGGTGTAGATAATTATATGTTCATTCAGATGGCGGTGCAGATATTTCCATGTTCATACAGATGGCGGTGTAGATATTTCCATGTTCATACAGAAAGCGGTGTAGTTATTTCCATGTGTAAACAGATAGCTGTGCAGATATTTCCATGTATATGCAGATAGCTGTGTTGACATTTCCATTTTCATGCAGATAGTGGTGTATATATTTCCCTGTTCAAACAGTTAGCGGTGTAGATATTTCCATGTTCATAAAGATAGCAGTGTAGATATTTCCATGTTTATACAGATAGCGGTGAAGATGTATGCAAATTTATACAGATAGCGGTGTAGATATTTCCATGTTCATCCAGATGGCTCTGTAGATATATCCATGTTCATACAGATAGCGGTGTAGATATTTCCATGTTCATACAGATAGCGGTGCAGATATTTCCATGTTCATCCAGATGGCTGTGTAGATATATCCATGTTCATACAGATGGCGGTGAAGATATTTCCATGTTCATACAGATAGCGGTGTAGATATTTCCATGTTCATACAGATAGCGGTGTAGATATTTCCATGTTTATACAGATAGCGGTGTAGATATCTCCATCTTAATACAGATGGCAGTGCAGATATTTATATGTTCATTCAGATGGCGGTGCAGATATTTCCATGTTCATACAGATGGCGGTGTAGATATTTCCATGTTCATACAGATAGCGGTGTAGTTATTTCCATGTGTAAAGAGATTGCTGTGTAGATATTTCCATGTATATGCAGTTAGCTGTGTAGACATTTCCATTTTCAAGCAGATAGCGGTGTATATATTTCCCTGTTCAATCAGTTAGCGGTGTAGATATTTCCATGTTCATAAAGACAGCAGTGTAGATATTTCCATGTTTATACAGATAGCGGTGAAGTTGTATGCATGTTTACTCAGATAGCGGTGTAGATATTTCCATGTTCATCCAGATGGCTGTGTAGATATATCCATGTTCATACAGATAGCGGTGTAGATATTTCCATGTTCATACAGATAGAGGTGCAGTTATTTCCATCTTCATCCAGATGGCTGTGTAGGTATATCCATGTTCATACAGATGGCGGTGAAGATATTTCCAAGTTCATACAGATAGCGGTGTAGATATTTCCATGTTCATACAGATAGCGGTGTAGATATTTCCATGTTCATACAGATAGCGGTGTATGTATTTCCATATTCATACAGATAGCGGTGTAGATATTTCCATATTCCTACAGAGGGCGGTGCTGATATTTCCGTGTTTATACAGGTAGCGGTGTAGATATTTCCATGTTTATACAGATAGCGGTGTAGATATTTCCATGTTTATACACGTAGCGGTGTAGATATTTCCATGTTTATACAGATAGCGGTGTAGATATCTCCATCTTAATACAGATGGCGGTGTAGATATTTATATGTTCATACAGATGGCGGTGCAAATATTTCCATGTTCATACAGATGGCGGTGTAGATATTACCATGTTTATAGAGACAGCGGTGTAGTTATTTCCATGTGTAAAGAGATAGCTGTGTAGATATTTCCATGTATATGCAGATAGCTGTGTAGATATTTCCATTTTCATACAGACAGCGGTGTAGATATTTCCATGTTCAAACAGATAGCGGTGTAGATATTTCCAAGTTCATACAGATAGCAGTGTAGATATTTCCATGTTTATACAGATAGCGGTGAAGATGTATGCATGTTTACACAGATAGCGGTGTAGATATTTCCATGTTCATACAGATAGCGGTGTAGATATTTCCATGTTCATCCAGATGGCTGTGTAGATATATCCATGTTCATCCAGATGGCTGTGTAGATATATCCATGTTCATACAGATGGCTGTGAAGATATTTCCATGTTCATACAAATAGCCGTGAAGATATTTCCATATTCATACAGATAGCAGTGTATGTATTTCCATGTTCATAGAGATAGCGGTGTAGATATTTCCATGTTCATCCAGATGGCTGTGTAGATATATCCATGTTCATACAGATAGCGGTGTAGGTATTTCCATGTTCATCCAGATGGCTGTGTAGCTATTTCCATGTTCATACAGATAGTGGTGTAGATATTTCCATGTTCATACAGATAGCGGTGTAGATATTTCCATGTTCATAAAGATAGCCGTGTAGATATTGCCATGTTCATACCGATAGCGGTGCTGATACTTCCATGTTTATACAGGTAGCGGTGTACATATTTCCATGTTTATACAGATAGCGGTGTAGATATTTCCATGTTTATACAGATAGCGGTGAAGATGTATGCATCTTTACACAGATAGCGTTGTAGATATTTCCATGTTCATGCAGAAAACGGTGTAGATATTTCCATGTTTATACAGATAGCGGTGAAGATGTATGCATGTTTACACAGATAGCGGTGTAGATAATTCCATGTTCATCCACATGGCTGTGTAGATATATCCATGTTCATACAGATAGCGGTGTAGATATTTCCATGTTCATACAGATAGCAGTGCGGATATTTCCTTGTTCATCCAGATGGCTGTGTAGATATATCCTTGTTCATACAGATGGCGGTGAGGGTATTTCCATGTTCCTACAGATAGCGGTGTATGTATTTCCGTGTTCATACAGATAGCGGTGTAGATATTTCCATGTTCATACTGATAGCGGTGTAGATATTTCCATGTTCATCCAGATGGCTGTGTAGGTATATCGATGTTCATACAGATGGTGGTGAAGATATTTCCATGTTTATACAGATAGCGGTGTAGATATTTCCATGTTCATACAGATAACCGTGTAGATATTGCCATGTTCATACCGGTAGCGTTGCTGATACTTCCATGTTTATACAGGTAGCTGTGTACTTATTTCCGTGTTTATACAGATAGCAGTGTAGATATTTCCATGTATATACAGATAGCGGTGTAGATATTTCCATGTTTATACAGATAGCGGTGTAGATATCTCCTTCTTCATACAGATGGCGGTGTAGATATTTATATGTTCATACAGATAGCGGTGCAAATATGTCCATGTTCATACAGATGGCGGTGTAGATATTTCCATGTTTATAGAGATAGCGGTGTAGTTATTTCCATGTGTAAAGAGATAGCTGTGTAGATATTTCCATGTATATGCAGATAGCTGTGTAGATATTTCCATTTTCATTCAGATAGCGGTGTAGATATTTCCATGTTCAAACAGATAGCGGTGCAGATATTTCCATGTTCATCCAGATGGCTGTGTAGTTATATCAATGTTCATACAGATGGCGTTGAAGATATTTCCATGTTCATACTGATAGCGGTGTAGATATTTCCATGTTCATACAGATAGCGGTGCTGATATTTCCTTGTTCATCCAGATGGCTGTGTAGATATTTCCATGTTCATAGAGATGGCGGTGAAGATATTTCCATGTTCATACAGATATCGGTGTAGATATTTCCATGTTCATACAGATAGCGGTGTAGATATTTCCATGTTCATACAGATAGCGGTGCTGATATTTCCATGTTTATACAGGTAGCGGTGTAGGTATTTCCATGTTTATACAGTTAGCGGTGTAGATATTTCCATCTTTATACAGGTAGCGGTGTAGATATTTCCATGTTTATACAGATAGCGGTGTAGATATTTCCATGTTCATAGAGATAGCGGTGTATGTATTTCCATGTTCATACAGATAGCGGTGTAGACATTTCCATATTCATCCAGATGGCTGTGTAGATATTTCCATGTTCATACAGATAGCGGTGCAGATATTTCCATGTTCATACAGATAGCGGTGTAGATATTTCCATGTTCATACAGATAGCCGTGTTGATATTGCCATGTTCTTACCGATAGCGGTGCTGATACTTCCATGTTTATACAGGTAGCGGTGTACATATTTCCGTTTTTATACAGATAGCGGTGTAGATATTTCCATGTTCATACAGATGGCGGTGTTGTTATTTCCATGTTTATAGAGATAGCGGTGTAGTTATTTCCATGTGTAAAGAGATAGCTGTGTAGATATTTCCATGTATATGCAGATAGCTGTGTAGATATTTCCATTTTCATGCAGATAGCGGTGTAGATATTTCCATGTTCAAACAGTTAGCGGTGTAGATATTTCCATGTTCATAAAGATAGCGGTGTAGATATTTCCATGTTTATACAGATAGCGGTGAAGATGTATGCATGTTTACACAGATAGCGGTGTAGATATTTCCATGTTCATCCAGATGGCTGTGTAGATATATGCATGTTCATACAGATGGCGGTGAAGATATTTCCATGTTCATGGAGATAGCGGTGTAGATATTTCCATGTTCATCCAGATGGCTGTGTAGATATATCCATGTTCATACAGATGGCGGTGAAGATACTTCCATGTTCATACAGATAGCGGTGTAGATATTTCCATGTTTATACAGATAGTGTTGTAGATATTTCCATGTTCATACAGATAGCGGTGTAGCTATTTCCATGTTCATACAGATAGCGGTGTAGATATTTCCATGTTCATCCAGATGTCTGTGTAGACATATCCATGTTCATACAGATGGCGGTGAAGATAATTCCATGTTCATACAGGTAGCGGTGTAGATATTTCCATGTTCATACAGATAGCGGTGTAGATATTCCCATGCTTATACAGATAGCGGTGTAGATATCTCCATCTTAATACAGATGGCGGTGTAGGTATTTATATGTTCATACAGATGGCCGTGCAGATATTTCCATGTTCATACAGATGGCGGTGTAGATATTTCCATGTTCATACAGAGAGCGGTGTAGATATTTCCATGTGTAAAGAGATAGCGGTGTAGATATTTCCATGTATATGCAGATAGCTGTGTAGATATTTCCATTTTCATGCAGATAGCTGTTTAGATATTTCCATGTTCAAACAGATAGCGGTGTAGATATTTCCATGTTCATACAGATAGCGGTGTAGATATTTCCATGTTTATACAGATAGCGGTGAAGAAGTATGCATGTTTACACAGATAGCGGTGTAGCTCTTTCCATGTTCATACAGATAGTGGTGTAGATATTTCCATGTTCATACAGATAGCGGTGTAGCTATTTCCATTATTTCCATGTTCATACAGATAGCGGTGTAGATATTTCCATGTTCATACAGATAGCGGTGCTGATATTTCCATGGTCATCCATATGGCTGTGTAGATTTATCCATGTTCATACAGATGGCGGTGAAGATATTTCCATGTTCATACAGATAGCAGTATAGCTATTTCCATGTTCATCCAGATGGCTGTGTAGATTTATCCATGTTCATACAGATGGCGGTGAAGATATTTCCATGTACATACAGATAGCAGTATAGATATTTCCATGTTCATCCAGATGGCTGTGTAGATATATCCATGTTCATACAGATGGCGGTGAAGATATTTCCAAACTCATACAGATAGCAGTGTAGATATTTCCATGTTCATACAGATAGTGGTGTAGATATTTCCATGTTCATACAGATAGAGGGGCTGATATTTCCATGTTCATACAGATAGCGGTGCTGATATTTCCATGTTTATACAGGTAGCGGTGTAGATGTTTCCATGTTTTTAAAGATAGCGGTGTTGATATTTCCATGTTTATACAGATAGCGGTGTAGATATTTCCATGTTTATACAGATAGCAGTGTAGATATCTCCATCTTAATACAGATGGCGGTGTAGATATTTATATGTTCATACAGATGGCCGTGCAGATATTTCAATGTTCATACAGATGGCGGTGTAGATATATCCATGTTCATACAGATAGCTGTGTAGTTATTTCCATGTGTAAAGAGATAGCTGTGTAGATATTTCCATGTATATGCAAATAGCTGTGTAGATATTTCCATTTTCAAGCAGATAGCGGTGTAGATATTTCCATGTTCATACAGATGGCTGTGTAGATATATCCATGATCATACAGATAGCGGTGTAGATATTTCCATGTCCATTCAGATAGTGCTGTAGTTATTTCCATGTTCATACAGATAGCGGAGTAGATATTTCCATGTTCATTCAGATAGCGGTGCTGATATATCCATGTTTATACAGATATCGGTGCAGATATTTCCATGTTCATACAGATGGCGGTGTAGATATTTCCATGTTTATAGAGATAGAGGTGTAGTTATTTCCATGTGTAAAGAGATAGCTTTGTAGATATTTCCATGTATATGCAGATAGCTGTGTAGATATTTCCATTTTCATGCAGATAGCGGTGTAGATATTTCCATGTTCAAACAGATAGCGGTGTAGATATTTCCATGTTCATACAGATAGTGGTGTAGATATTTCCATGTTCATACAGATAGCGGTGTAGCTCTTTCCATGTTCATACAGATAGCGGTGTAGATATTTCCATGTTCATCCAGATGGCCATTTAGATATATCCATGTTCATAGAGATGGCGGTGAAGATATTTAAATGTTCATACAGATAGCGGTTTAGATATTTCCATGTTCAAACAGATAGCGGTGTAGATATTTCCATGTTCATACAGATAGCGGTGTAGATATGTCCATGTTTATACAGATAGCGGTGAAGATGTATGCATGTTTACACAGATAGCGGTGTAGATATTTCCATGTTCATACAGATAGCGGTGTAGATATTTCCATGTTCATCCAGATGGCTGTGTAGATATATCCATGTTCATAGAGATAGCGGTGTAGATACTTCCATGTTCATACAGATAGCGGTGTATATATTTCCATGTTCATACAGATAGCGGTGTAGCTATTTCCATGTTCATACAGATAGCGGTGTAGATATTTCCATGTTCGTACAGATAGCGGTGTAGATATTTCCATGTTCATACAGATAGCGGTACTGATATTTCCATGTTTATACAGGTAGCGGTGGAGATATTTCCATGTTTACACAGATAGCGGTGTAGATATTTCCATGTTCATACAGATAGCGGTGCAGGTATTTCCATGTTCATACAGGTGGCTGTGTAGATATATCCATGTTCATACAGATAGCGGTGTAGATATTTCCATGTTCATACAGATAGTGCTGTAGATATTTCCATGTTCATACAGATAGCGGTGTAGCTATTTCCATGTTCATACAGATAGCGGTGTAGATATTTCCATGTTCAAACAGATAGCGGTGTAGATATTTCCATGTTCATACAGATAGCGGTGCTTATATTTCCATGTTTATACAGGTAGCGGTGTAGATATTTCCATGTTTATACAGATAGCGGTGTAGATATTTCCATGTTTATACAGATAGCGGTGTAGATATTTCCATGTCCATCCAGATGGCTGTGTAGATATATCCATGTTCATACAGATGGCGGTGAAGATAATTCCATGTTCATACAGATAGCTGTGTAGATATTTCCATGTTTATACAGATAGCGGTGTAGATATTTCCAGGTTTATACAGATAGCGGTGTAGATATCTCCATCTTAATACAGATGGCGGTGTAGTTATTTATATGTTCATACAGATGGCGGTGCAGATATTTCCATGTTCATACACATGGCGGTGTAGATATTTGCATGTTCATACAGATGGCGGTGTAGCTATTTCCATGTTCATGGAGATAGCGGTGTAGATATTTCCATGTTCATCCAGATGGCTGTGTAGAGATATCCTTGTTCATACAGATGGCGGTGAAGATATCTCCATGCTCATACAGATAGCGGTGTAGATATTTCCATGTTCATACAGATAGTGGTGTAGATATTTCCAAGTTCATACAGATAGGGCGGCTGATATTTCCATGTTCATACAGATAGCGGTGCTGATATTTCCATGTTTATACAGGTAGTGGTGTAGATATTTCCAGGTTTATACAGATAGCGGTGTAGACATTTCCATGTTTATACAGATAGCGGTGTAGATATTTCCATGTTTATACAGATAGCGGTGTAGATATCTCTATCTTAATACAGATGGCGGTGTAGATATTTATATGTTCATACAGATGGCCATGCAGATATTTCCATGTTCATACAGATGGCGGTGTAGATATATCCATGTTCATACAGATAGCAGTGTAGTTATTTCCATGTGTAAAGAGATAGCTGTGTAGATATTTCGAAGTATATGCAGATAGCTGTGTAGATATTTCCATTTTTAAGCAGATAGCGGTGTAGATATTTCCATGTTCATCCAGATGTCTGTGTAGATATATCCATGTTCATACAGATAGCGGTGTAGATATTTCCATGTCCATACAAATATTGCTGAAGATATTTCCATGTTCGTACAGATAGAGGGGCTGATATTTCCATGTTCATACAGATAGCGGTGCTGATATTTCCATGTTTATACAGACAGCGGTGTAGATATTTATATGTTCATACAGATGGTGGTGCAGATATTTCCATGTTCATACAGATGGCGGTGTAGATATTTCCATGTTTATAGAGATAGTGGTGTAGTTATTTCCATGTGTAAAGAGATAGCTTTGTAGATATTTCCATGCATATGCAGATAGCTGTGTAGATATTTCCATTTTCATGCAGATAGCGGTGTAGATATTTCCATATTCAAACAGATAGCGGTGTAGATATTTCCATGTTCATACAGATAGTGGTGTAGCTATTTCCATGTTCATACAGATAGCGGTGTAGCTATTTCCATGTTCATACAGATAGCGGTGTAGATATTTCCATGTTCATCCAGATGGCTGTGTAGATATATCCATGTTCATAGAGATGGCGGTGAAGATATTTCCATGTTCATACAGAAAGCAGTGTAGATATTTCCATGTTCATACAGATAGAGGGGCTGATATTTCCATGTTCATACAGATAGCGGTGCTGATATTTCCATGTTTATACAGGTAGCGGTGTAGATATATCCATGTTTATACAGATAGCGGTGAAGATGTATGCATGTTTACACAGATAGCGGTGTTGATATTTCCATGTATATGCAGATAGCTGTGTAGATATTTCCATTTTCAGGCAGATAGCGGTATAGATATTTCCATGTTCAAACAGATAGCGGTGTAGATATTTCCATGTTCATACAGATAGCGGTGTAGGTATATCCATGTTTATACAGGTAGCGGTGAAGATGTATGCATGTTTACACAGATAGCGGTGTAGATATTTCCATGTTCATACAGATAGCGGTGTAGATATTTCCATGTTCATCCTGATGGCTGTGTAGATATATCCATGTTCATACAGATAGCTGTGTAGATATTTCCATGTTCATACAGATAGTGCTGTAGATACTTCCATGTTCATACAGATAGCGGTGCAGCTATTTCCATGTTCGTACAGATAGCGGTGTAGATATTTCCATGTTCGTACAGATAGCGGTGTAGATATTTCCATGTTCATACAGATAGCGGTGCTTATATTTCCATGTTTATACAGGTAGCGGTGTGGATATTTCCATGTTTATACAGATAGCGGTGTAGATATTTCCATGTTTATACAGATAGCGGTGTAGATATTTCCAAGTTTATACAGATAGCGGTGTAGATATCACCAACTTAATACAGATGGCGGTGTTGATATTTATATGTTCATACAGATGGCGGTGCAGATATTTCCATGTTCATACAGATGGCGGTGTAGATATTTCCATGTTTATAGAGATAGTGGTGTAGTTATTTCCATGTGTAAAGAGATAGCTGTGTAGATATTTCCATGTATATGCAGATAGCTGTGTAGATATTTCCATTTTCATGCAGATAGCGGTGTAAATATTTCCATGTTCAAACAGATAGCGGTGTAGATATTTCCATGTTCATACGGATAGTGGTGTAGATATTTCCATGTTCATACAGATGGCGGTGTAGATATTTCCATGTTCATACAGAGAGCGATGTAGTTATTTCCATGTGCAAAGAGATAGCTGTGTAGATATTTCCATGTATATGCAGATAGCAGTGTAGATATTTCCATTTTCATGCAGATAGCGGTTTAGATATTTCCATGTTCAAACATATAGCGGTGTAGATATTTCCATGTTCATACAGATAGCGGTGTAGATATTTCCATGTTCATACAGATAGGAGGGCTGATATTTCCATGTTCATAGAGATAGCGGTGCTGATATTTCCATGTTTATACAGGTAGCGGTGTAGATATTTCCTGGTTTATACAGATAGCGGTGTAGACATTTCCATGTTTATACAGATAGCGGTGTAGATATTTCTATGTTTATACAGATAGCGGTGTAGATATCTCTATCTTAATACAGATGGCGGTGTAGATATTTATATGTTCATACAGATGGCCATGCAGATATTTCCATGTTCATACAGATGGCGGTGTAGATATATCCATGTTCATACAGATAGCGGTGTAGCTATATCCATGTTCATGAAGATAGCGGTGTAGACATTTCAATGTTCATCCATATGGCTGTGTAGATATATCCATGTTCATACTGATGGCGGTGAAGATATTTCCATGTTCATACAGATAGCGTTGTAGATATTTCCATGTTCATGCAGATAGCGGTGTAGATATTTGCATGTTCATACAGATGGCTGTGTGGATATATCCATGTTCATACAGATGGCGATGAAGTTATTCACATGTACATACAGATAGCGCTGTAGATATTTCCATGTTCATACAGATAGCGGTGTAGATATTTCCATGTTCATACAGATAGTGGTGTAGATATTTCCATGTTCATACAGATGGCGGAGTAGATATTTATATGTTCATACAGACGGCGGTGCAGATATTTCCATGTTCATACAGATGTCAGTGTAGATATTTCCATGTATTTAGAGATAGTGGTGTAGTTATTTCCATGTGTAAAGAGATAGCTTTGTAGATATTTCCATGTATATGCAGATAGCGGTGTAGATATTTCCATGTTCAAACAGATAGCGGTGCAGATATTTCCATGTTCATACAGATATTGGTGTAGATATTTCCATGTTTATACAGATAGCGGTGTAGCTATTTCCATGTTCATACAGATAGCGGTGTAGATATTTCCATGTTCATCCAGATAGTGGTGTAAATATTTCCATGTTCATACAGATAGAGGGGGTGATATTTCCTTGTTCATACAGATGGCTGTGTAGATATCTCCATCTTAATACAGATGGCGGTGAAGATATTTCCATATTAGTACAGATAGCGGTGTATATATTTCCATGTTCATACAGATAGTGGTGTAAATCTTTCCATGTTCATACAGATAGAGGGGGTGATATTTCCTTGTTCATACAGATAGCGGTGTAGATATTTCCATGTTCATACAGAGATCGATGTAGTTATTTCCATGTGCAAAGAGATAGCTGTGTAGATATTTCCATGTATATGCAGATAGCAGTGTAGATATTTCCAATTTCATGCAGATAGCGGTTTAGATATTTCCATGTTCAAACAGATAGCGGTGTAGATATTTCCATGTTCATACAGATAGCGGTGTAGATATTTCCATGTTCATCCAGATGGCTGTGTAGATATATCCATATTCATAGAGATAGCGGTGTAGATATTTCCATGTTCATACAGATAGTGGTGTAGATATTTCCATGTTCATACAGATAGCGGTGTAGCTATTTCCATGTTCATACAGATAGCGGTGTAGATATTTCCATGTTCGTACAGATAGCGGTGTAGATATTTCCATGTTCATACAGATAGCGGTACTGATATTTCCATGTTTATACAGGTAGCGGTGCAGATATTTCCATGTTTACACAGATAGCGGTGTAGATATTTCCACGTTCATACAGATAACGGTGTAGATATTTCCATGTTCATCCAGATGGCTGTGCAGATATATCCATGTTCATACAGATAGCGGTGTAGATATTTCCATGTTCATACAGATAGTGCTGTAGATATTTCCATGTTCATACAGATAGCTGTGTAGCTATTTCCATGTTTATACAGATAGCGGTGTAGATATTTCCATGTTCAAACAGATAGCGGTGTAGATATTTCCAAGTTCATACAGATAGCGGTGCTTATATTTCCATGTTTACACAGGTAGCAGTGTAGATATTTCCATGTTTATACAGATAGCGGTGTAGATATTTCCATGTTTATACAGATAGCGGTGTAGATATTTCCATGTCCATCCAGATGCCTGTGTAGATATATCCATGTTCATACAGATGGCGGTGAAGATAATTCCATGTTCATACAGATTAGCGGTGTAGATATTTCCATGTTCATACAGATGGCGGTGTAGATATTTCCATGTTCATACCGATAGCGGTGTAGTTATTTCCATGTGTAAAGAGATAGCTGTGTAGATATTTCCATGTATATGCAGATAGCTGTGTAGATATTTCCATTTTCATACAGATAGCGGTGTAGCTATTTCCATGTTCATACAGATAGCGGCGTAGATATTTCCATGTTCGTACAGATAGCGGTGTAGATATTTCCATGTTCATACAGATAGCGGTGCTGATATTTCCATGTTTATACAAGTAGCGGTGCAGATATTTCCATGTTTATACAGATAGCGGTATAGATATTTCCATGTTTATACAGATAGCGGTGTAGATATTTCCAGGTTTATACAGATAGCGGTGTAGATATCTCCATCTTAATACAGATGGCGGTGTAGTTATTTATATGTTCATACAGATGGCGGTGCAGATATTTCCATGTTCATACAGATGGCGGTGTAGGTATTTGCATGTTCATACAGATGGCGGTGTAGCTATTTCCATGTTCATGGAGATAGCGGTGTAGATATTTCCATGTTCATCCAGATGGCTGTGTAGAGATATCCATGTTCATACAGATGGCGGTGAAGATACTTCCATGTTAATACAGATAGCGGTGTAGATATTTCCATGTTCATACAGATAGTGGTGTAGATATTTCCATGTTCATACAGATAGGGCGGCTGATATTTCCATGTTCATACAGATAGCGGTGCTGATATTTCCATGTTTATACAGGTAGCGGTGTAGATATTTCCAGGTTTATACAGATAGCGGTGTAGACATTTCCATGTTTATACAGATAGCGGTGTAGATATTTCCATGTTTATACAGATAGCGGTGTAGATATCTCTATCTTAATACAGATGGCGGTGTAGATATTTATATGTTCATACAGATGGCCATGCAGATATTTCCATGTTCATACAGATGGCGGTGTAGATATATCCATGTTCCTACAGATAGCAGTGTAGTTACTTCTATGTGTAAAGAGATAGCTGTGTAGATATTTCCATGTATATGCAGATAGCTGTGTAGATATTTCCATTTTTAAGCAGATAGCGGTGTAGATATTTCCATGTTCATCCAGATGGCTGTGTAGATATATCCATGTTCATACAGATAGCGGTGTAGATATTTCCATGTCCATACAGATAGTGCTGAAGATATTTCCATGTTCATACAGATAGCGGTGCAGCTATTTCCATGTTCATACAGATAGCGGTGTAGATATTTCCATGTTCGTACAGATAGCGGTGTAGATATTTCCATGTTCATACAGATAGCGGTGCTTATATTTCCATGTTTATACAGATAGCGGTGTAGATATTTCCATGTTTATACAGATAGCGGTGTAGATATTTATATGTTCATACAGATGGCGGTGCAGATATTTCCATGTTCATACAGATGGCGGTGTAGATATTTCCGTGTTTGTAGAGATAGTGGTGTAGTTATTTCCAAGTGTAAAGAGATAGCTTTGTAGATATTTCCATGTATATGCAGATAGCTGTGTAGATATTTCCATTTTCATGCAGATAGCGGTGTAGATATTTCCATGTTCAAACAGATAGCGGTGTAGATATTTCCGTGTTCATACAGATATTGGTCTAGATATTTCCATGTTCATACAGATAGCGGTGTAGCTATTTCCATGTTCATACAGATAGCGGTGTAGATATTTCCATGTTCATCCAGATGGCTGTGTAGATATATCCATGTTCATAGAGATGGCGGTGAAGATATTTCCATGTTCATACAGAAAGCAGTGTAGATATTTCCATGTTCATACAGATAGAGGGGCTGATATTTCCATGTTCATACAGATAGCGGTGCTGATATTTCCATGTTTATACAGGTAGCGGTGTAGATATATCCATGTTTATACAGATAGCGGTGAAGATGTATGCATGTTTACACAGATAGCGGTGTTGATATTTCCATGTATATGCAGATAGCTGTGTAGATATTTCCATTTTCAGGCAGATAGCGGTATAGATATTTCCATGTTCAAACAGATAGCGGTGTAGATATTTCCATGTTCATACAGATAGCGGTGTAGATATATCCATGTTTATACAGGTAGCGGTGAAGATGTATGCATGTTTACACAGATAGCGGTGTAGATATTTCCATGTTCATACAGATAGCGGTGTAGATATTTCCATGTTCATCCTGATGGCTGTGTAGATATATCCATGTTCATACAGATAGCTGTGTAGATATTTCCATGTTCATACAGATAGTGCTGTAGATACTTCCATGTTCATACAGATAGCGGTGCAGCTATTTCCATGTTCATACAGATAGCGGTGTAGATATTTCCATGTTCGTACAGATAGCGGTGTAGATATTTCCATGTTCATACAGATAGCGGTGCTTATATTTCCATGTTTATACAGGTAGCGGTGTGGATATTTCCATGTTTATACAGATAGCGGTGTAGATATTTCCATGTTTATACAGATAGCGGTGTAGATATTTCCAAGTTTATACAGATAGCGGTGTAGATATCACCAACTTAATACAGATGGCGGTGTAGATATTTATATGTTCATACAGATGGCGGTGCAGATATTTCCATGTTCATACAGATGGCGGTGTAGATATTTCCATGTTTATAGAGATAGTGGTGTAGTTATTTCCATGTGTAAAGAGATAGCTTTGTAGATATTTCCATGTATATGCAGATAGCTGTGTAGATATTTCCATTTTCATGCAGATAGCGGTGTAAATATTTCCATGTTCAAACAGATAGCGGTGTAGATATTTCCATGTTCATACGGATAGTGGTGTAGATATTTCTATGTTCATACAGATGGCGGTGTAGATATTTCCATGTTCATACAGAGAGCGATGTAGTTATTTCCCTGTGCAAAGAGATAGCTGTGTAGATATTTCCATGTATATGCAGATAGCAGTGTAGATATTTCCATTTTCATGCAGATAGCCGTTTAGATATTTCCATGTTCAAACATATAGCGGTGTAGATATTTCCATGTTCATACAGATAGCGGTGTAGATATTTCCATGTTTATACAGATAGCGGTGAAGATGTATGCATTTTTACACAGATAGCGGTGTAGATATATCCATGTTCATACAGATTGCGGTGTAGATATTTCCATGTTCATGCAGATGGCTGTGTAGATATATCCATGTTCATAGAGATATCGGTGTAGATATTTCCATGTTCGTACAGATAGTTTTGTAGATATTTCCATGTTCAAACAGATAGTGGTGTAGATATTTCCATGTTCATACAGATATTGGTGTAGATATTTCCATGTTTATACAGATAGCGGTGTAGATATTTCCATGTTCATACAGATAGCGGTGTAGATATTTCCATGTTCATCCAGATGGCTGTGTAGATATCTCCATCTTAATACAGATGGCGGTGAAGATATTTCCATATTCGTACAAATAGCGGTGTATATATTTCCATGTTCATACAGATAGTGGTGTAAATATTTCCATGTTCATACAGATAGAGGGGGTGATATTTCCTTGTTCATACAGATAGCGGTGTAGATATTTCCATGTTCATACAGAGATCGATGTAGTTATTTCCATGTGCAAAGAGATAGCTGTGTAGATATTTCCATGTATATGCAGATAGCAGTGTAGATATTTCCATTTTCATGCAGATAGCGGTTTAGATATTTCCATGTTCAAACAGATAGCGGTGTAGATATTTCCATTTTCATACAGATAGCGGTGTAGATATTTCCATGTTCATCCAGATGGCTGTGTAGATATATCCATATTCATAGAGATAGCGGTGTAGATATTTCCATGTTCATACAGATAGTGGTGTAGATATTTCCATGTTCATACAGATAGCGGTGTAGCTATTTCCATGTTCATACAGATAGCGGTGTAGATATTTCCATGTTCGTACAGATAGCGGTGTAGATATTTCCATGTTCGTACAGATAGCGGTACTGATATTTCCATGTTTATACAGGTAGCGGTGCAGATATTTCCATGTTTACACAGATAGCGGTGTAGATATTTCCACGTTCATACAGATAACGGTGTAGATATTTCCATGTTCATCCAGATGGCTGTGTAGATATATCCATGTTCATACAGATAGCGGTGTAGATATTTCCATGTTCATACAGATAGTGCTGTAGATATTTCCATGTTCATACAGATATCGGTGCTGATATTTCCATGTTTATACAGGTAGCGGTGTAGATATTTCCATGTTCATACAGATAGCGGTGTAGATATTCCCATGCTTATACAGATAGCGGTGTAGATATCTCCATCTTAATACAGATGGCGGTGTAGGTATTTATATGTTCATACAGATGGCCGTGCAGATATTTCCATGTTCATACAGATGGCGGTGTAGATATTTCCATGTTCATACAGAGAGCGGTGTAGATATTTCCATGTGTAAAGAGATAGCGGTGTAGATATTTCCATGTATATGCAGATAGCTGTGTAGATATTTCCATTTTCATGCAGATAGCGGTTTAGATATTTCCATGTTCAAACAGATAGCGGTGTAGATATTTCCATGTTCATACAGATAGCGGTGTAGATATTTCCATGTTTATACAGATAGCGGTGAAGAAGTATGCATGTTTACACAGATAGCGGTGTAGCTCTTTCCATGTTCATACAGATAGTGGTGTAGATATTTCCATGTTCCTACAGATAGCGGTGTAGCTATTTCCATTATTTCCATGTTCATACAGATAGCGGTGTAGATATTTCCATGTTCATACAGATAGCGGTGCTGATATTTCCATGGTCATCCATATGGCTGTGTAGATTTATCCATGTTCATACAGATGGCGGTGAAGATATTTCCATGTTCATACAGATAGCAGTATAGCTATTTCCATGTTCATCCAGATGGCTGTGTAGATTTATCCATGTTCATACAGATGGCGGTGAAGATATTTCCATGTTCATACAGATACCAGTATAGATATTTCCATGTTCATTCAGATGGCTCTGTAGATATATCCATGTTCATACAGATGGCGGTGAAGATATTTCCATACACATACAGATAGCAGTGTAGATATTTCCATGTTCATACAGATAGTGGTGTAGATATTTCCATGTTCATACAGATAGAGGGGCTGATATTTCCATGTTCATACAGATAGCGGTGCTGATATTTCCATGTTTATACAGGTAGCGGTGTAGATGTTTCCATGTTTATAAAGATAGCGGTGTAGATATTTCCATGTTTATACAGATAGCGGTGTAGATATTTCCATGTTTATACAGATAGCAGTGTAGATATCTCCATCTTAATACAGATGGCGGTGTAGATATTTATATGTTCATACAGATGGCCGTGCAGATATTTCAATGTTCATACAGATGGCGGTGTAGATATATCCATGTTCATACAGATAGCAGTGTAGTTATTTCCATGTGTAAGAGATAGCTGTGTAGATATTTCCATGTATATGCAAATAGCTGTGTAGATATTTCCATTTTCAAGCAGATAGCGGTGTAGATATTTCCATGTTCATACAGATGGCTGTGTAGATATATCCATGTTCATACAGATAGCGGTGTAGATATTTCCATGTCCATTCAGATAGTGCTGTAGATATTTCCATGTTCATACAGATAGCGGTGCAGCTATTTCCATGTTCATACAGATAGCGGTGTAGATATTTCCATGTTCATACAGATAGCGGAGTAGATATTTCCATGTTCAAACAGATAGCGGTGCTGATATTTCCATGTTTATACAGATTGCGGTGCAGATATTTCCATGTTCATACAGATGGCGGTGTAGATATTTCCATGTTTATAGAGATAGTGGTGTAGTTATTTCCATGTGTAAAGAGATATCTTTGTAGATATTTCCATGTATATGCAGATAGCTGTGTAGATATTTCCATTTTCATGCAGATAGCGGTGTAGATGTTTCCATGTTCAAACAGATAGCGGTGTAGATATTTCCATGTTCATACAGATAGTGGTGTAGATATTTCCATGTTCATACAGATAGCGGTGTAGCTCTTTCCATGTTCATACAGATAGCGGTGTAGATATTTCCTTGTTCATCCAGATGGCCTTGTAGATATATCCATGTTCATAGAGATGGCGGTGAAGATATTTAAATGTTCATACAGATAGCGGTTTAGATATTTCCATGTTCAAACAGATAGCGGTGTAGATATTTCCATGTTCATACAGATAGCGGTGTAGATATATCCATGTTTATACAGATAGCGGTGAACATGTATGCATGTTTACACAGATAGCGGTGTAGATATTTCCATGTTCATACAGATAGCGGTGTAGATATTTCCATGTTCATCCTGATGGCTGTGTAGATATATCCATGTTCATACAGATAGCGGTGTAGATATTTCCATGTTCATACAGATAGTGCTGTAGATATTTCCATGTTCATACAGATAGGGGTGCAGCTATTTCCATGTTCATACAGATAGCGGAGTAGATATTTCCATGTTCGTACAGATAGCGGTGTAGATATTTCCATGTTCATACAGATAGCGGTGCTTATATTTCCATGTTTATACAGGTAGCGGTGTGGATATTTCCATGTTTATACAGATAGCGGTGTAGATATTTCCATGTTTATACAGATAGCGGTGTAGATATTTCCAAGTTTATACAGATAGCGGTGTAGATATCTCCAACTTAATACAGATGGCGGTGTAGATATTTATATGTTCATACAGATGGTGGTGCAGATATTTCCATGTTCATACAGATGGCGGTGTAGATATTTCCATGTTTATAGAGATAGTGGTGTAGTTATTTCCATGTGTAAAGAGATAGCTTTGTAGATATTTCCATGTATATGCAGATAGCTGTGTAGATATTTCCATTTTCATGCAGATAGCGGTGTAAATATTTCCATGTTCAAACAGATAGCGGTGTAGATATTTCCATGTTCATACAGAGAGCGGTGTAGATATTTCCATGTTTATACAGATAGCGGTGAAGAAGTATGCATGTTTACACATATAGCGGTGTAGCTCTTTCCATGTTCATACAGATAGTGGTGTAGATATTTCCATGTTCATACAGATAGCGGTGTAGCTATTTCCATGTTCATACAGATAGCGGTGTAGATATTTCCATGTTCGTACAGATAGCGGTGTAGATATTTCCATGTTCATACAGATAGCAGTGCTGATATTTCCATGTTTATACAGGTAGCGGTGCGGATATTTCCATGTTTATACAGATAGCGGTGTAGATATTTCCATTTTTATACAGATAGCGGTGTAGATATTTCCGAGTTTATACAGATAGCGGTGTAGATATCTGCATCTTAATACAGTTGGCGGTGTAGATATTTATATGTTCATACAGATGGCGGTGCAGATATTTCCATGTTCATACAGATGGCGGTGTAGCTATTTCCATGTTCATATAGATAGCGGTGTAGCTATTTCCATGTTCATGCAGATAGCGGTGTAGATATTTCCATGTTCATCTATATGGCTGTCTATATTTATCCATGTTCATACAGATGACGGTGGAGATATTTCCATGTTCATACAGATAGCAGTATAGATATTTCCATGTTCGTAGAGATAGCGGTGTAGATATTTCCATGTTCATACAGATAGCGGTGCTGATACTTCCATGTTTATACAGGTAGCGGTGCAGATATTTCCATGTTTATACAGATAGCGGTGTAGATATTTCCATGTTTATACAGATAGCGGTGTAGATATTTCCAGGTTGATACAGATAGCGGTGTAGATATCTCCATCTTAATACAGATGGCGGTGTAGTTATTTACATGTTCATACAGATGGCGGTGCAGATATTTCCATGTTCATACAGATGGCGGTGTGGATATTTGCAAGTTCATACAGATGGCGGTGTAGCTATTTCCATGTTCATGGAGATAGCGGTGTAGATATTTCCATGTTCATCCAGATGGCTGTGTAGAGATATCCATGTTCATACAGATTTCGGTGAAGATAATTCCATGTTCATACAGATAGCGGGGTAGATATTTCCATGTTCATGCAGATATTGGTGTAGATATTCCCATGTTCATACCGATAGAGGGGCTGATATATCCATGTTCATACAGATAGTGCTGTAGATATTTCCATGTTCATACAGATAGAGGTGCAGCTATTTCCATGTTCATACAGATAGTGGTGTAGATATTTCCATGTTCGTACAGATAGCGGTGTAGATATTTCCTTGTTCATACAGATAGCGGTGCTTATATTTCCATGTTTATAAAGGTAGCGGTGTAGATATTTCCATGTTTATACAGATAGCGGTGTAGATATTTCCATTTTTATACAGATAGCGGTGTAGATATTTCCAAGTTTATACAGATAGCGGTGTAGATATCTCCATCTTAATACAGATGGTGGTGTAGATATTTATATGTTCATACAGATGGCGGTGCAGATATTTCCATGTTCATACAGATGGCCTTGTAGATATTTCCATGTTCATCCAGATGGCTGTGTAGGTATATCCATGTTCATACAGATTGCGGTGAAGATATTTCCATGTTCGTACAGATAGCGGTGTAGATATTTCCATGTTCATACAGATATTGGTGTAGATATTTCCATGTTCATACAGATAGCGGTGAAGCTATTTCCATGTTCATGCAGATAGCGGTGTAGATATTTCCATGTTCATCCAGATGGCTGTGTAGATATACCCATGTTCATACAGATGGCGGTGAAGATATTTCCATGTTTATACAGATAGCGGTGTAGATATTTCCATGTTTATACAGATAGTGGTGTAGATATTTCCATGTTCATACAGATAGCGGTGTAGCTATTTCCATGTTCATACAGATAGCGGTGTAGATATTTCCATCTTCATCCAGATGGCTGTATAGACATATCCATCTTCATACAGATTGTGGTGAAGATAATTCCATGTTCATACAGATAGTGGGGTACATATTTCCATGTTCATGCAGATAGTGGTGTAGATATTCCCATGTTCATACCGATAGAGGGGCTGATATTTCCATGTTCATACAGATAGCGGTGCTGATATTTCCATCTTTATAAAGGTAGCGGTGTAGATATTTCCATGTTCGTACAGATAGCGGTGTAGATATATCCATGTTCATACAGATTGCGGTGTAGATATTTCCATGTTCATGCAGATGGCTGTGTAGATATATCCATGTTCATAGAGATATCGGTGTAGATATTTCCATGTTCGTACAGATAGTTTTGTAGATATTTCCATGTTCAAACAGATAGTGGTGTAGATATTTCCATGTTCATACAGATATTGGTGTAGATATTTCCATGTTTATACAGATAGCGGTGTAGATATTTCCATGTTCATACAGATAGCGGTGTAGATATTTCCATGTTCATCCAGATGGCTGTGTAGATATCTCCATCTTAATACAGATGGCGGTGAAGATATTTCCATATTCGTACAAATAGCGGTGTATATATTTCCATGTTCATACAGATAGTGGTGTAAATATTTCCATGTTCATACAGATAGAGGGGGTGATATTTCCTTGTTCATACAGATAGCGGTGTAGATATTTCCATGTTCATACAGAGATCGATGTAGTTATTTCCATGTGCAAAGAGATAGCTGTGTAGATATTTCCATGTATATGCAGATAGCAGTGTAGATATTTCCATTTTCATGCAGATAGCGGTTTAGATATTTCCATGTTCAAACAGATAGCGGTGTAGATATTTCCATTTTCATACAGATAGCGGTGTAGATATTTCCATGTTCATCCAGATGGCTGTGTAGATATATCCATATTCATAGAGATAGCGGTGTAGATATTTCCATGTTCATACAGATAGTGGTGTAGATATTTCCATGTTCATACAGATAGCGGTGTAGCTATTTCCATGTTCATACAGATAGCGGTGTAGATATTTCCATGTTCGTACAGATAGCGGTGTAGATATTTCCATGTTCGTACAGATAGCGGTACTGATATTTCCATGTTTATACAGGTAGCGGTGCAGATATTTCCATGTTTACACAGATAGCGGTGTAGATATTTCCACGTTCATACAGATAACGGTGTAGATATTTCCATGTTCATCCAGATGGCTGTGTAGATATATCCATGTTCATACAGATAGCGGTGTAGATATTTCCATGTTCATACAGATAGTGCTGTAGATATTTCCATGTTCATACAGATATCGGTGCTGATATTTCCATGTTTATACAGGTAGCGGTGTAGATATTTCCATGTTCATACAGATAGCGGTGTAGATATTCCCATGCTTATACAGATAGCGGTGTAGATATCTCCATCTTAATACAGATGGCGGTGTAGGTATTTATATGTTCATACAGATGGCCGTGCAGATATTTCCATGTTCATACAGATGGCGGTGTAGATATTTCCATGTTCATACAGAGAGCGGTGTAGATATTTCCATGTGTAAAGAGATAGCGGTGTAGATATTTCCATGTATATGCAGATAGCTGTGTAGATATTTCCATTTTCATGCAGATAGCGGTTTAGATATTTCCATGTTCAAACAGATAGCGGTGTAGATATTTCCATGTTCATACAGATAGCGGTGTAGATATTTCCATGTTTATACAGATAGCGGTGAAGAAGTATGCATGTTTACACAGATAGCGGTGTAGCTCTTTCCATGTTCATACAGATAGTGGTGTAGATATTTCCATGTTCCTACAGATAGCGGTGTAGCTATTTCCATTATTTCCATGTTCATACAGATAGCGGTGTAGATATTTCCATGTTCATACAGATAGCGGTGCTGATATTTCCATGGTCATCCATATGGCTGTGTAGATTTATCCATGTTCATACAGATGGCGGTGAAGATATTTCCATGTTCATACAGATAGCAGTATAGCTATTTCCATGTTCATCCAGATGGCTGTGTAGATTTATCCATGTTCATACAGATGGCGGTGAAGATATTTCCATGTTCATACAGATACCAGTATAGATATTTCCATGTTCATTCAGATGGCTCTGTAGATATATCCATGTTCATACAGATGGCGGTGAAGATATTTCCATACACATACAGATAGCAGTGTAGATATTTCCATGTTCATACAGATAGTGGTGTAGATATTTCCATGTTCATACAGATAGAGGGGCTGATATTTCCATGTTCATACAGATAGCGGTGCTGATATTTCCATGTTTATACAGGTAGCGGTGTAGATGTTTCCATGTTTATAAAGATAGCGGTGTAGATATTTCCATGTTTATACAGATAGCGGTGTAGATATTTCCATGTTTATACAGATAGCAGTGTAGATATCTCCATCTTAATACAGATGGCGGTGTAGATATTTATATGTTCATACAGATGGCCGTGCAGATATTTCAATGTTCATACAGATGGCGGTGTAGATATATCCATGTTCATACAGATAGCAGTGTAGTTATTTCCATGTGTAAGAGATAGCTGTGTAGATATTTCCATGTATATGCAAATAGCTGTGTAGATATTTCCATTTTCAAGCAGATAGCGGTGTAGATATTTCCATGTTCATACAGATGGCTGTGTAGATATATCCATGTTCATACAGATAGCGGTGTAGATATTTCCATGTCCATTCAGATAGTGCTGTAGATATTTCCATGTTCATACAGATAGCGGTGCAGCTATTTCCATGTTCATACAGATAGCGGTGTAGATATTTCCATGTTCATACAGATAGCGGAGTAGATATTTCCATGTTCAAACAGATAGCGGTGCTGATATTTCCATGTTTATACAGATTGCGGTGCAGATATTTCCATGTTCATACAGATGGCGGTGTAGATATTTCCATGTTTATAGAGATAGTGGTGTAGTTATTTCCATGTGTAAAGAGATATCTTTGTAGATATTTCCATGTATATGCAGATAGCTGTGTAGATATTTCCATTTTCATGCAGATAGCGGTGTAGATGTTTCCATGTTCAAACAGATAGCGGTGTAGATATTTCCATGTTCATACAGATAGTGGTGTAGATATTTCCATGTTCATACAGATAGCGGTGTAGCTCTTTCCATGTTCATACAGATAGCGGTGTAGATATTTCCTTGTTCATCCAGATGGCCTTGTAGATATATCCATGTTCATAGAGATGGCGGTGAAGATATTTAAATGTTCATACAGATAGCGGTTTAGATATTTCCATGTTCAAACAGATAGCGGTGTAGATATTTCCATGTTCATACAGATAGCGGTGTAGATATATCCATGTTTATACAGATAGCGGTGAACATGTATGCATGTTTACACAGATAGCGGTGTAGATATTTCCATGTTCATACAGATAGCGGTGTAGATATTTCCATGTTCATCCTGATGGCTGTGTAGATATATCCATGTTCATACAGATAGCGGTGTAGATATTTCCATGTTCATACAGATAGTGCTGTAGATATTTCCATGTTCATACAGATAGGGGTGCAGCTATTTCCATGTTCATACAGATAGCGGAGTAGATATTTCCATGTTCGTACAGATAGCGGTGTAGATATTTCCATGTTCATACAGATAGCGGTGCTTATATTTCCATGTTTATACAGGTAGCGGTGTGGATATTTCCATGTTTATACAGATAGCGGTGTAGATATTTCCATGTTTATACAGATAGCGGTGTAGATATTTCCAAGTTTATACAGATAGCGGTGTAGATATCTCCAACTTAATACAGATGGCGGTGTAGATATTTATATGTTCATACAGATGGTGGTGCAGATATTTCCATGTTCATACAGATGGCGGTGTAGATATTTCCATGTTTATAGAGATAGTGGTGTAGTTATTTCCATGTGTAAAGAGATAGCTTTGTAGATATTTCCATGTATATGCAGATAGCTGTGTAGATATTTCCATTTTCATGCAGATAGCGGTGTAAATATTTCCATGTTCAAACAGATAGCGGTGTAGATATTTCCATGTTCATACAGAGAGCGGTGTAGATATTTCCATGTTTATACAGATAGCGGTGAAGAAGTATGCATGTTTACACATATAGCGGTGTAGCTCTTTCCATGTTCATACAGATAGTGGTGTAGATATTTCCATGTTCATACAGATAGCGGTGTAGCTATTTCCATGTTCATACAGATAGCGGTGTAGATATTTCCATGTTCGTACAGATAGCGGTGTAGATATTTCCATGTTCATACAGATAGCAGTGCTGATATTTCCATGTTTATACAGGTAGCGGTGCGGATATTTCCATGTTTATACAGATAGCGGTGTAGATATTTCCATTTTTATACAGATAGCGGTGTAGATATTTCCGAGTTTATACAGATAGCGGTGTAGATATCTGCATCTTAATACAGTTGGCGGTGTAGATATTTATATGTTCATACAGATGGCGGTGCAGATATTTCCATGTTCATACAGATGGCGGTGTAGCTATTTCCATGTTCATATAGATAGCGGTGTAGCTATTTCCATGTTCATGCAGATAGCGGTGTAGATATTTCCATGTTCATCTATATGGCTGTCTATATTTATCCATGTTCATACAGATGACGGTGGAGATATTTCCATGTTCATACAGATAGCAGTATAGATATTTCCATGTTCGTAGAGATAGCGGTGTAGATATTTCCATGTTCATACAGATAGCGGTGCTGATACTTCCATGTTTATACAGGTAGCGGTGCAGATATTTCCATGTTTATACAGATAGCGGTGTAGATATTTCCATGTTTATACAGATAGCGGTGTAGATATTTCCAGGTTGATACAGATAGCGGTGTAGATATCTCCATCTTAATACAGATGGCGGTGTAGTTATTTACATGTTCATACAGATGGCGGTGCAGATATTTCCATGTTCATACAGATGGCGGTGTGGATATTTGCAAGTTCATACAGATGGCGGTGTAGCTATTTCCATGTTCATGGAGATAGCGGTGTAGATATTTCCATGTTCATCCAGATGGCTGTGTAGAGATATCCATGTTCATACAGATTTCGGTGAAGATAATTCCATGTTCATACAGATAGCGGGGTAGATATTTCCATGTTCATGCAGATATTGGTGTAGATATTCCCATGTTCATACCGATAGAGGGGCTGATATATCCATGTTCATACAGATAGTGCTGTAGATATTTCCATGTTCATACAGATAGAGGTGCAGCTATTTCCATGTTCATACAGATAGTGGTGTAGATATTTCCATGTTCGTACAGATAGCGGTGTAGATATTTCCTTGTTCATACAGATAGCGGTGCTTATATTTCCATGTTTATAAAGGTAGCGGTGTAGATATTTCCATGTTTATACAGATAGCGGTGTAGATATTTCCATTTTTATACAGATAGCGGTGTAGATATTTCCAAGTTTATACAGATAGCGGTGTAGATATCTCCATCTTAATACAGATGGTGGTGTAGATATTTATATGTTCATACAGATGGCGGTGCAGATATTTCCATGTTCATACAGATGGCCTTGTAGATATTTCCATGTTCATCCAGATGGCTGTGTAGGTATATCCATGTTCATACAGATTGCGGTGAAGATATTTCCATGTTCGTACAGATAGCGGTGTAGATATTTCCATGTTCATACAGATATTGGTGTAGATATTTCCATGTTCATACAGATAGCGGTGAAGCTATTTCCATGTTCATGCAGATAGCGGTGTAGATATTTCCATGTTCATCCAGATGGCTGTGTAGATATACCCATGTTCATACAGATGGCGGTGAAGATATTTCCATGTTTATACAGATAGCGGTGTAGATATTTCCATGTTTATACAGATAGTGGTGTAGATATTTCCATGTTCATACAGATAGCGGTGTAGCTATTTCCATGTTCATACAGATAGCGGTGTAGATATTTCCATCTTCATCCAGATGGCTGTATAGACATATCCATCTTCATACAGATTGTGGTGAAGATAATTCCATGTTCATACAGATAGTGGGGTACATATTTCCATGTTCATGCAGATAGTGGTGTAGATATTCCCATGTTCATACCGATAGAGGGGCTGATATTTCCATGTTCATACAGATAGCGGTGCTGATATTTCCATCTTTATAAAGGTAGCGGTGTAGATATTTCCATGTTCGTACAGATAGCGGTGTAGATATTTCCATGTTTATACAGATAGCTGTGTAGATATCTCCATCTTAATACAGATTGCGGTGTAGATATTTATATGTTCACACAGATGGCCGTGCAGATATTTCCATGTTCATACAGATGGCAGTGTAGATATTTCCATGTTCATACAGATAGCGGTGTAGATATTTCCATGTGTAAAGAGATAGCGGTGAAGATGTATGCATGTTTACACAGATAGCTGTTTAGATATTACTATGTTCAAACAGATAGCGGTGTAGATATTTCCATGTTCATACAGATAGCGGGGCTGATATTTCCATGTTTATACAGGTAGCGATGTGGATATTTCCATGTTTATACAGATAGCGGTGTAGATATTTCCATTTTTATACAGATAGCGGTGTAGATATTTCCAAGTTTATGCAGATACCACTGTAGGTAACTCCATCTTAATACAGATGGCAGTGTAGATATTTATATGTTCATACAGATGGCGGTGCAGATATTTCCATGTTCATACAGATGGCGGTGTATCTATTTCCATGTTCATACAGATAGCGGTGTAGCTATTTCCATGTTCATACAGATAGCGGTGTAGATATTTCCATGTTCATCCAGAGGGCTGTGTAGATATATGTATGTTCATACAGATGGCGGTGATGATATTTCCATGTTCATACAGATAGCGGTGTAGTTATTTCCATGTGTAAAGAGGTAGCTGTGTAGATATTTCCATGTATATGCAGATAGCTGTGTAGATATTTCCATTTTCATGCAGATAGCAGTGAATATATTTCCCTGTTCAAACAGTTAGCGGTGTAGATATTTCCATGTTCCTAAACACAGCGGTGTAGATATTTCCATGTTTATACAGATAGCGGTGAAGATCTATGCATGTTTACACAGATAGCGTTGTAGATATTTCCATGTTCATCCAGATGGCTGTGTAGATACATCCATGTTCATACAGATAGCGGTGTAGATATTTCCAAGTTCATACAGATAGCGGTGCAGATATTTCCATGTTCATCCAGATTGCTGTGTAGATATATACATGTTCATACAGATGGCGGTGAAGATATTTCCAAGTTCATACAGATAGCGGTGTAGATATTTCCATGTTCATACAGATAGCGGTGTAGATATTTCCATGTTCATACAGATAGCGATGTAGATATTTCCATGTTCATCCAGATGGCTGTGTAGATATATCCATGTTCATACAGATAGCGGTGTAGATATTTCCATGTTCATCCAGATGGCTGTGTAGCTATTTCCATGTTCATACAGATAGTGGTGTAGATATTTCCACGTTCATACAGATAGCGGTGTAGGTATTTCCATGTTCATACAGATAGCCGTGTAGATATTGCCATGTTCATACCGATAGCGGTGCTGGTACTTCCATGTTTATACAGGTAGCGGTGTACATATTTCTATGCAGGTAGCGGTGTAGATATTTCCATGTTCATACAGATAGCGGTGTAGATTTTTCCATGTTTATACAGATAGCGGTGTAGATATCTCCTTCTTAATACAGATGGCGGTGTAGATATTTATATGTTCATACAGATGGCGGTGCAGATATTTACATGTTCATACAGATGGTGGGGTACATATTTCCATGTTTATAGAGATAGCGGTGTAGTTATATCCATGTTCAAATAGATAGCTTTGTAGATATTTTCATGTATATGTAGATAGCTGTGTAGACATTTCCATTTTCATGCAGATAGCGGTGTATATATTTCCCTGTTCAAACAGTTAGCGGTGTAGATATTTCCATGTTCATAAAGATAGCAGTGTAGATATTTCCATGTTTATGCAGAAAGCGGTGAGGATGTATGCATGTTTACACAGATAGCGGTGTAGATATTTCCATGTTCATCCAGATGGCTCTGTAGATATATCCATGTTCAAACAGATAGCGGTGTAGATATTTCCATGTTCATACAGATAGCGGTGCAGATATTTCCATGTTCATCCAGATGGCTCTGTAGATATATCCATGTTCATACAGATGGCGGTGAAGATATTTCCATCTTCATACAGATAGCGGTGAAGATATTTCCATGTTCATACAGGTAGCGGTGTAGTTATTTCCATGTTCATACAGTTAGCGGTGTATGTATTTCCATGTTCATACAGGTAGCGGTGTAGTTATTTCCATGTTCATACAGTTAGCGGTGTATGTATTTCCATGTTCATACAGATAGCGGTGTAGGTATTTCCATGTTCATCCAGATGGCTGTGTAGATATATCCATGTTCATACAGATAGCGGTGTGGATATTTCCATGTTCCTCCAGATGGCTGTGTAGATATTTCCATGTTCATACAGATAGCCGTGTAGATATTGCCATGTTCATACCGATAGCGGTGCTGATACTTCCATGTTTATACAGGTAGCGGTGTACATATTTCCGTGTTTATACAGGTAGCGGTGTAGATATTTCCATGTTCATACAGATAGCGGTGTAGATATTTCCATGTTTATACAGATAGCAGTGTAGATATCTCATTCTTAATACAGATGGCGGTGTAGATATTTATATGTTCATAGAGATGGCGGTGCAGATATTTCCATGTTCATACAGATAGCGGTGAAGATATTTCCATGTTGATACAGATACCGGTGTAGATATCTCATTCTTAATACAGATGGCGGTGTAGATATTTATATGTTCTTCCAGACGGCTGTGTAGACATATCCATGTTCATACAGATGGCGGTGAAGATATTTCCATGTTCATACAGATGGCTGTCTAGATATATCCATGTTCATACAGATGGCGGTGAAGGTGTTTCCATGTTCATACAGATGGCGGTGTAGATATTTCCATGTTCATACAGATAGCGGTGCTGATATTTCCATGTTTATACAGGTAGCAGTGTAGATATTTCTATGTTTATACAGATAGCGGTGTAGATATTTCCATATATATACACATAGCGGTGTAGATATTTCCATGTTTATACAGATAGCGGTGTAGATATCTCCATCTTAATACAGATGGCGGTGTAGATATTTATATGTTCATACAGATGGCGGTGCAGATATTTCCATGTTCATACAGATGGCGGTGAAGATATTTCCATGTTCATACAGATTGCGGTGTAGATACTTCCATGTTCATACTGATAGCGGTGCTGATATTTCCATGTTTATACAGGTAGCGGTGTAGATATTTCCATGTTTATACAGATGGCGGTGTACATATTTCCATGTTCATACAGATAGCGGTGTAGTTATTTCCATGTGTAAAGAGATAGCTGTGTAGATATTTCCATGTATATGCAGATAGCTGTGTAGACATTTCCATTTTCATGCAGATAGCGGTGTATATATTTCCGTGTTCAAACAGTTAGCGGTGTAGATATTTCTATGTTCATAAAGATAGCAGTGTAGATATTTCCATGTTTATACAGATAGCGGTGAAGATGTATGCATGTTTACACAGATAGCTGTGAAGATATTTCCATGTTCATCCAGATGGCTGTGTAGATATATCCATGTTCATACAGATAGCTTTGTAGATATTTCCATGTTCATACAGATAGCAGTGTAGATATTTCCATGTTCATACAGATAGCCGTGTAGATATTGCCATGTTCATACCGATAGCGGTGCTGATACTTCCATGTTTATACAGGTAGCGGTGTACATATTTCCGTGTTTATACAGGTAGCGGTGTAGATATTTCCATTTTCATACAGATAGCGGTGTAGATATTTCCATGTTTATACAGATAGCGGTGTAGATATCTCCTTCTTAATACAGATTGCGGTGTAGATATTTATATGTTCATACAGATGGCGGTGCAGATATTTACATGTTCATACAGATGGTGGAGTACGTATTTCCATGTTTATAGAGATAGCGGTGTAGTTATTTCCATGTGCAAAGAGATAGCTGTGTAGATATTTCCATGTATATCCAGATAGCTGTGTAGATATTTCCATTTTCATGCAGATAGCGGTGTAGATATTTCCATGTTCAAACAGATAGCGGTATGGATATTTCCATGTTTATACAGATAGCGGTGAAGATGTATGCATGTTTACACAGATAGCGGTGTAGATATTTCCATGTTCATACAGGTAGCGGTGCTGTTATTTCCATGTTTATACAGGTAGCGGTGTAAATATTTCCATGTTTATACATATAGCGGTGTAGATATTTCCATGTTTATACACATAGCGGTGTAGATATTTCCATGTTTATACAGATTGCGGTGTAGATATCTCCATCTTAATACAGATGGCGGTGTAGATAATTATATGTTCATTCAGATGGCGGTGCAGATATTTCCATGTTCATACAGATGGCGGTGTAGATATTTCCATGTTCATACAGAAAGCGGTGTAGTTATTTCCATGTGTAAAGAGATAGCTGTGTAGATATTTCCATGTATATGCAGATAGCTGTGTTGACATTTCCATTTTCATGCAGATAGTGGTGTATATATTTCCCTGTTCAAACAGTTAGCGGTGTAGATATTTCCATGTTCATAAAGATAGCAGTGTAGATATTTCCATGTTTATACAGATAGCGGTGAAGGTGTATGCATGTTTACACAGATAGCGGTGTAGATATTTCCATGTTCATACAGATAGTGGTGTAGATATTTCCATGTTCATCCAGATGCCTGTGTAGACATATCCATGTTAAAACAGATGGCGGTGAAGATATTTCCATGTTTATACAGATAGCGGTGTAGATATTTCCATGTTCATACCGATGGCGGTGTAGATATTTCCATGTTCATACAGATGGCTGTGTAGATATATCCATGTTCATACAGATGGCGGTGAAGATATTTCCATGTTCATACAGATATCGGTGTAGATATTTCCATGTTCATACAGGTAGCGGTGTAGATATTTCCATGTTTATACCGATAGCGGTGCTGATATTTCCATGTTTATACAGGTTGCGGTGTAGATATTTCCATATTTATACAGTTAGCGGGGTAGATATTTCCATGTTTATACAGATAGCGGTGTAGATATTTCCATGTTTATACAGATAGCGGTGTAGTTATCTCCTTCTTAATACAGACGGCGGTGTAGATATATATATGTCCATACAGATGGCGGTGCAGATATTTCCATGTTCATACAGATGGCGGTGTAGATATTTCCATGTTTATAGAGATAGCAGTGTAGTTATTTCCATGTGTAAAGAGATAGCTGTGTAGATATTTCCATCTATATGCAGATAGCTGTGTAGATATTTCCATTTTCAAGCAGACAGCGGTGTAGATATTTCCATGTTTAAACAGATAGCGGTGTAGATACCTCCGTCTTAATACAGATGGCAGTGTAGATATTTATAAGTTCATACAGATGGCGGTGTGGATATTTCCATGTTCATTCAGACAGCGGTGAAGTTATTTCCATGTGTAAAGAGATACCTGTGTAGATATTTCCATGAATATGCGGATAGCTGTGTAGCAATTTCCATTTTCAAGCAGACAGTGGTGTTTATATTTCCCTGTTCAAACAGATAGCGGTGTAGATATTTCCATGTTCATACAGGTAGCGGTGTAGATATTTCCATGTTCATACAGATAGTGGTGTAGATATTTCCATGTTCATACAGATGGCGGTGTAGTTATTTCCATGTTCATCCAGATGGCTGTGTAGATATATCCATGTTCATACAGATAGCGGTGTAAATATTTCCATGTTCATACAGATAGTGGTGTAGATATTTCCATGTTCATACAGATAGCGGTGTGTCTATTTCCATGTTCATACAGATAGCGGTGTAGATATTTCCATGTTAGTACAGATAGCGGTGTAGATATTTCCATGTTCATACAGATAGCGGTGCTGATATTTCCATGTTTATACAGTCAGCGGTGTGGATATTTCCATGTTTATACAGATAGCGGTGTGGATATTTCCATGTTTATGCAGATAGTGGTGTAGATATTTCCATGTTCATACAGATAGCGGTGTGTCTATTTCCATGTTCATACAGATAGCGGTGTAGATATTTCCATGTTCGTACAGATAGCGGTGTAGATATTTCCATGTTCATACAGATAGCGGTGCTGATATTTCCATGTTTATACAGTCAGCGGTGTGGATATTTCCATGTTTATACAGATAGCGGTGTGGATATTTCCATGTTTATGCAGATAGCGGTGTACATATTTCCAGGTTTATACAGATAGCGGTGTAGATATCTCCATCTTAATACGGATGGCGGTGTAGATATTTATATGTTCATACAGATGGTGGTGCAGATATTTCCATGTTCATACAGATGGCGGTGTAGCTATTTCCATGTTCATACAGATAGCGGTGTAGCTATATCCATGTTCATGCAGATAGCGGTGTAGATATTTCCATGTTCATCCATATGGCTGTGTAGATATATCCATGTTCATACAGATAGCAGTGTAGATATTTCCATGTTCATACAGATAGTGCTGTAGATATTTCCATGTTCATACAGATAGCGGTGTAGCTATTTCCATGTTCATCCAGATAGCGGTGTAGATATGTCCATGTTCAAACAGATAGCGGTGTAGATATTTCCATGTTCATACAGATAGCGGTGCTTATATTTCCATGTTTATACAGGTAGCGGTGTAGATATTTCCATGTTCATACAGATAGCGGTGTAGATATTTCCATGTTTATACAGATAGCGGTGTAGATATTTTCCATGTTCATCTAGATGGCTGTGTAGATATATCCATGTTCATACAGATGGCGGTGAAGATATTTCCATGTTCAAACAGATAGCGGTGTAGATATTTCCATGTTCATACAGATAGTGGTGTAGATATTTCCATGTTCATACAGATAGCGGTGTAGCTATTTCCATGTTCATACAGATAGCGGTGTAGATATTTCCATGTTCATCCAGATGGCTGTGTAGATATCTCCATCTTAATACAGATGGCGGTGAAGATATTTCCATGTTCATACAGATAGTGGTGTAGATATTTCCATGTTCATACAGATAGCGGTGTGTCTATTTCCATGTTCATACAGATAGCGGTGTAGATATTTCCATGTTCGTACAGATAGCGGTGTAGATATTTCCATGTTCATACAGATAGCGGTGCTGAGATTTCCATGTTTATACAGTCAGCGGTGTGGATATTTCCATGTATATACAGATAGCGGTGTGGATATTTCCATGTTTATGCAGATAGTGGTGTAGATATTTCCATGTTCATACAGATAGCGGTGTGTCTATTTCCATGTTCATACAGATAGCGGTGTAGATATTTCCATGTTCGTACAGATAGCGGTGTAGATATTTCCATGTTCATACAGATAGCGGTGCTGATATTTCCATGTTTATACAGTCAGCGGTGTGGATATTTCCATGTTTATACAGATAGCGGTGTGGATATTTCCATGTTTATGCAGATAGCGGTGTACATATTTCCAGGTTTATACAGATAGCGGTGTAGATATCTCCATCTTAATACGGATGGCGGTGTAGATATTTATATGTTCATACAGATGGTGGTGCAGATATTTCCATGTTCATACAGACGGCGGTGTAGCTATTTCCATGTTCATACAGATAGCGGTGTAGCTATATCCATGTTCATGCAGATAGCGGTGTAGATATTTCCATGTTCCTGCATATGGCTGGGTAGATATATCCATGTTCATACAGATAGCAGTGTAGATATTTCCATGTTCATACAGATAGTGCTGTAGATACTTCCATGTTCATACAGATAGCGGTGTAGCTATTTCCATGTTCATCCAGATAGCGGTGTAGATATGTCCATGTTCAAACAGATAGCGGTGTAGATATTTCCATGTTCATACAGATAGCGGTGCTTATATTTCCATGTTTATACAGGTAGCGGTGTAGATATTTCCATGTTCATACAGATAGCGGTGTAGATATTTCCATGTTTATACAGATAGCGGTGTAGATATTTTCCATGTTCATCTAGATGGCTGTGTAGATATATCCATGTTCATACAGATGGCGGTGAAGATATTTCCATGTTCAAACAGATATCGGTGTAGATATTTCCATGTTCATACAGATAGTGGTGTAGATATTTCCATGTTCATACAGATAGCGGTGTAGCTATTTCCATGTTCATACAGATAGCGGTGTAGATATTTCCATGTTCATCCATTTGGCTGTGTAGATATATCCATGTTCATACAGATGGCGGTGCTGATATTTCCATGTTTATACAGGTAGCAGTGTAGATATTTCCATGTTTATACAAATAGTGGTGTAGATATTTCCATGTTTATACAGATAGCGGTGTAGATATTTCCAAGTTTTTACAGATAGCGGTGTAGATATCTCCATCTTAATACAGATGGCGGTGTAGATATTTATATGTTCATACAGATGGCGGTGCATATATTTCCATGTTCATACAGATGGCCGTGTAGATATTTCCATGTTTATAGAGATAGCGGTGTAGTTATTTCCATGTGTAAAGAGATAGCTTTGTAGATATTTCCATGTATATGAAGATACCTGTGTAGATACTTCTATTTTCATGCAGATAGCGGTTTAGATATTTCCATGTTCAAACAGATAGCGGTGTAGATATTTCCATGTTCATACAGATAGCGGTGTAGATATTTCCATGTTTATACAGATAGCGGTGAAGGTGTATGCATGTTTACACAGATAGCGGTGTAGATATTTCCATGTTCATACAGATAGCGGTGTAGATATTTCCATGTTCATCCAGATGCCTGTGTAGACATATCCATGTTAAAACAGATGGCGGTGAAGATATTTCCATGTTTATACAGATAGCGGTGTAGATATTTCCATGTTCATACCGATGGCGGTGTAGATATTTCCATGTTCATACAGATGGCTGTGTAGATATATCCATGTTCATACAGATGGCGGTGAAGATATTTCCATGTTCATACAGATATCGGTGTAGATATTTCCATGTTCATACAGATAGCGGTGTAGATATTTCCATGTTTATACCGATAGCGGTGCTGATATTTCCATGTTTATACAGGTTGTGGTGTAGATATTTCCATATTTATACAGTTAGCGGGGTAGATATTTCCATGTTTATACAGATAGCGGTGTAGATATTTCCATGTTTATACAGATAGCGGTGTAGTTATCTCCTTCTTAATACAGACGGCGGTGTAGATATATATATGTCCATACAGATGGCGGTGCAGATATTTCCATGTTCATACAGATGGCGGTGTAGATATTTCCATGTTTATAGAGATAGCAGTGTAGTTATTTCCATGTGTAAAGAGATAGCTGTGTAGATATTTCCATGTATATGCAGATAGCTGTGTAGATATTTCCATTTTCAAGCAGACAGCGGTGTAGATATTTCCATGTTTAAACAGATAGCGGTGTAGATATCTCCGTCTTAATACAGATGGCAGTGTAGATATTTATATGTTCATACAGATGGCGGTGTGGATATTTCCATGTTCATTCAGATAGCGGTGAAGTTGTTTCCATGTGTAAAGAGATACCTGTGTAGATATTTCCATGTATATGCGGATAGCTGTGTAGCAATTTCCATTTTCAAGCAGACAGTGGTGTTTATATTTCCCTGTTCAAACAGATAGCGGTGTAGATATTTCCATGTTCATACAGATAGCGGTGTAGATATTTCCATGTTCATACAGATAGTGGTGTAGATATTTCCATGTTCATACAGATGGCGGTGTAGTTATTTCCATGTTCATCCAGATGGCTGTGTAGATATATCCATGTTCATACAGATAGCGGTGTAAATATTTCCATGTTCATACAGATAGTGGTGTAGATATTTCCATGTTCATACAGATAGCGGTGTGTCTATTTCCATGTTCATACAGATAGCGGTGTAGATATTTCCATGTTCGTACAGATAGCGGTGTAGATATTTCCATGTTCATACAGATGGCGGTGTAGATATTTCCATGTTCATACAGATGGCTGTGTAGATATATCCATGTTCATACAGATGGCGGTGAAGATATTTCCATGTTCATACAGATATCGGTGTAGATATTTCCATGTTCATACAGATAGCGGTGTAGATATTTCCATGTTCATACCGATAGCGGTGCTGATATTTCCATGTTTATACAGGTAGCGGTGTAGATATTTCCATATTTATACAGTTAGCGGTGTAGATATTTCCATGTTTATACAGATAGCGGTGTAGATATTTCCATGTTTATACAGATAGTGGTGTAGTTATCTCCTTCTTAATACAGACGGCGGTGTAGATATATATATGTCCGTACAGATGGCTGTGCAGATATTTCCATGTTCATACAGATGGCGGTGTAGATATTTCCATGTTTATAGAGATAGCAGTGTAGTTATTTCCATGTGTAAAGAGATAGCTGTGTAGATATTTCCATGTATATGCAGATAGCTGTGTAGATATTTCCATTTTCAAGCAGACAGCGGTGTAGATATTTCCATGTTTAAACAGATAGCGGTGTAGATATCTCCGTCTTAATACAGATGGCGGTGTAGATATTTATATGTTCATACAGATGGCGGTGTGGATATTTCCATGTTCATTCAGATAGCGGTGAAGTTATTTCCATGTGTAAAGAGATACCTGTGTAGATATTTCCATGTATATGCCAATAGCTGTGTAGCAATTTCCATTTTCATGCAGACAGTGGTGTATATATTTCCCTGTTCAAACAGATAGCGGTGTAGATATTTCCATGTTCATACAGATAGCGGTGTAGATATTTCCATGTTCATACAGATAGTGGTGTAGATATTTCCATGTTCATACAGATGGCGGTGTAGTTATTTCCATGTTCATCCAGATGGCTGTGTAGATATATCCATGTTCATACAGATAGCGGAGTAAGTATTTCCATGTTCATACAGATAGTGGTGTAGATATTTCCATGTTTATAGAGATAGTGGTGTAGTTATTTCCATGTGTAAAGAGATAGCTTTGTAGATATTTCCATGTATATGCAGATAGCTGTGTAGATATTTCCATTTTCATGCAGATAGCGGTGTAGATATTTCCATGTTCAAACAGATAGCAGTGTAGGTATTTCCATGTTCATACAGATAGTGGTGTAGATATTTCCATGTTCATACAGATAGCGGTGTAGCTATTTCCATGTTCATACAGATAGCGGTGTAGATTTTTCCATGTTCATTCAGATGGCTGTGTAGATATATCCATGTTCATACAGATGGCGGTGAAG
The DNA here is from genome assembly GCF_029281585.2 of Gorilla gorilla gorilla. Taxonomy (NCBI): domain Eukaryota; kingdom Metazoa; phylum Chordata; class Mammalia; order Primates; family Hominidae; genus Gorilla; species Gorilla gorilla. The sequence continues at coordinate 2,640,621 of NC_073233.2, read as the reverse complement.
ATATTTCCATTTTCATACAGGTAGCGGTGTAGATATTTCCATGTTCATACAGATAGTGGTGTAGATATTTCCATGTTCATACAGATAGAGGGGCTGATATTTCCATGTTCATACAGACAGCGGTGCTGATATTTCCATGTTTATACAGGTAGCGGTATAGATATTTCCAAGTTTATACAGATAGCGGTGTAGACATTTCCATGTTTATACAGATAGCGGTGTAGATATTTTCATGTTTATACAGATAGCGGTGTAGATATCTCCATCTTAATACAGATGGCGGTTTAGATATTTATATGTTCAAACAGATGGCCGTGCAGATATTTCCATGTTCATACAGATGGCGGTGTAGATATTTCCATGTTCATTCATATGGCAGTGTAGATAAATCCATGTTCATACAGATGGCGGTGAAGATATTTCCATGTTCATACAGAGAGCGGTGTAGATATTTCCATGTTCATACGGATAGCGGTGTAGATATTTCCATGTTCATACAGATAGTGGTGTAGATATTTCCATCTTCATACAGATGTCGGTGTAGATATTTCCATGTTCATACAGATAGCAGTGTAGTTATTTCCATGTGTGAAGAAATAGCTGTGTAGATATTTCCATGTATATGCAGATAGCTGTGAAGATTTTTCCATTTTCATGCAGACAGCGGTGTAGCTATTTCCATGTTCATACAGATAGCGGTGTAGATATTTCCATGTTCAAACAGATAGCGGTGTAGACATTTCCATGTTCATACAGATAGCGGTGCTTATATTACCATGTTTATACAGGTAGCGGTGTAGATATTTCCATGTTTATACAGATAGCGGTGTAGATATTTCCATGTTTATAGAGATAGCGGTGTAGATATTTCCATGTTCATCCAGATGGCTGTGTAGATATATCCATGTTCATACAGATGGCGGTTAAGATAATTCCATGTTCATACAGATAGCGGTGTAGATATTTCCATGTTCATCCAGATGGCTGTGTAGATATCTCCATCTTAATACAGATGGCGGTGAAGATATTTCCATGTTCATACAGATAGCGGTGTAGATATTTCCATGTTCATACAGAGAGTGGTGTAGATATTTCCATGTCCATACAGATAGAGGGGGTGATATATCCACGTTCATACAGATAGCGGTGTAGATATTTCCATGTTCATACAGATAGCGGTGCTGATATTTCCATGTTTATACAGTCAGCGGTGTGGATATTTCCATGTTTATACAGATAGCGGTGTGGATATTTCCATGTTTATGCAGATAGCGGTGTAGATATTTCCAGGTTTATACAGATAGCGGTGCACATATCTCCATCTTAATACGGATGGCGGTGTAGATATTTATATGTTCATACAGATGGCGGTGCAGATATTTCCATGTTCATACAGATGGCGGTGTAGCTATTTCCATGTTCATACAGATAGCGGTGTAGCTATATCCATGTTCATGCAGATAGCGGTGTAGATATTTCCATGTTCATCCATTTGGCTGTGAAGATATATCCATGTTCATACAGATGGCGGTGAAGATATTTCCATGTTCATACAGATAGCCGTGTAGATATTTCCATGTTCATACAGATAGCGGTGTAGATATTTCCATGTTCATCCAGATGGCTGTGTAGATATATCCATGTTCATACAGATGGCGATGAAGATATTTCCATGTTCATACAGATAGCGGTTTAGATATTTCCATGTTCAAACAGTTAGCGGTGTAGCTATTTCCATGTTCATACAGATAGCGGTGTAGATATTTCCATGTTCGTACAGATAGCGGTGTAGATATATCCATGTTTATACAGATAGCGGTGAAGATGTATGCATGTTTACACAGATAGCTGTGTAGATATTTCCATGTTCATACAGATAGATGGGGTGATATTTCCAGGTTCATACAGATAGCGGTGCTGATATTTCCATGTTTATACAGGTAGCGGTGTAGATATTTCCAAGTTTATACAGATAGCGGTGTAGACATTTCCATGTCTATACAGATAGCGGTGTAGATATTTCCATGTTTATACAGATAGCAGTGACGATATCTCCATCTTAATATAGATGGTGGTGTAGATATTTATATGTTCATACAGAAGGCCGTGCAGATATTTCCATGTTCATACAGATGGCGGTGTAGATATTTCCGTGTTCATACCGATAGTGGTGTAGTTATTTCCATGTGTAAAGAGATAGCTGTGTAGATATTTCCATGTATATGCAGATAGCTGTGTAGATATTTCCATTTTCATGCAGATAGCGGTTTAGATATTTCCATGTTCAAACAGATAGCGGTGTAGATATATCCATGTTTATACAGATTGCGGTGGAGATGTATGCATGTTTACACAGATAGCGGTGTAGATATTTCCATGTTCATACAGATAGCGGTGTAGATATTTCCATGTTGATCCAGATGGCTGTGTAGATATATCCATGTTCATACAGATAGGGGTGTAGATATTTCCATGTTCATACAGATAGTGCTGTAGATATTTCCATGTTCATACAGATAGCGGTGCAGCTATTTCCATGTTCATACAGATAGCGGTATAGATATTTCCATGTTCGTACAGATAGCGGTGTAGATATTTCCATGTTCATACAGATAGCGCTGCTGATATTTCCATGTTTATACAGGTAGCGGTGCAGATATTTCCATGTTTATACAGATAGCGGTGTAGATATTTCCAGGTTTATACAGATAGCGGTGTAGACATCTCCATCTTAATACAGATGGTGGTGTAGTTATTTATATGTTCATACAGATTGCGGTGCAGATATTTCCATGTTCATACAGATTGCGGGGTAGATATTTGCATGTTCATACAGATGGCGGTATAGCTATTTCCATGTTCATGGAGATAGCGTTGTAGATATTTCCATGTTAATCCAGATGGCTGAGTAGAGATATCCATGTTCATACAGATGGCGGTGAAGATATTTCCATGTTCAGATAGCGGTGTAGATATTTCCATGTTCATACAGATAGTGGTGTAGATATTACCATTTTCATACAGATAGGGGGGCTGATATTTCCATGTTCATACAGATAGCGGTGCTGATATTTCCATGTTTATACAGGTAGCGGTGTAGATATTTCCAGGTTTATACAGATAGCGGTGTAGACATTTCCATGTTTATACAGATAGCGGTGTAGATATTTCCATGTTTATACAGATAACGGTATAGATATCTCTATCTTAATACAGATGGCGGTGTAGATATTTATATGTTCATACAGATGGCCATGCAGATATTTCCATGTTCATACAGATGGCGGTGTAGATATTTCCATGTTCATACAGACAGCGATGTAGTTATTTCCATGTGCAAAGAGATAGCTGTGTAGATATTTCCATGTATATGCAGATAGCTGTGTAGATATTTCCATTTTCATGCAGATAGCGGTTTAGATATTTCCATGTTCAAACAGATAGCGGTGTAGATATTTCCATGTTCATACAGATAGCTTTGTAGATATATCCATGTTTATACAGATAGCGGCGAAGATGTATGCATGTTTACACAGATAGCGGTGTAGATATTTCCATGTTTATACAGATAGCAGTGTAGATATTTCCATGTTCATCCAGATGGCTGTGTAGATATATCCATGTTCATACAGATAGCGGTGTAGATATTTCCATGTTCATACAGATAGTGCTGAAGATGTTTCCATGTCCATACAGATAGCGGTGCAGCTATTTCCATGTTCATACAGATAGCGGTGTAGATATTTCCATGTTCGTACAGATAGCGGTGTAGATATTTCCATGTTTATAGAGATAGCGGTGAAGATATTTCCAAGTTTATACAGATAGCGGTGTAGATATCTCCATCTTAATACAGATTGCGGTGTAGATATTTATATGTTCATACAGATGGCGGTGCAGATATTTCCATGTTCATACAGATGGCGGTGTTGATATTTCCATGTTTATAGAGATAGTGCTGTAGTTATTTCCATGTGTAAAGAGATAGCTTTGTAGATATTTCCATGTATATGCAGATAGCTGTGTAGATATTTCCATTTTCATGCAGATAGCGGTGTAGATATTTCCATGTTCAAACAGATAGCGGTGTAGGTATTTCCATGTTCATACAGATAGTGGTGTAGATATTTCCATGTTCATACAGATAGCGGTGTAGCTATTTCCATGTTCATACAGATAGCGGTGTAGATTTTTCCATGTTCATCCAGATGGCTGTGTAGATATATCCATGTTCATACAGATGGCGGTTAAGATAATTCCATGTTCATACAGATAGCGGTGTAGATATTTCCATGTTCATGCAGATGGTGGTGTAGATATTTCCATGTTCATACAGATAGAGTTGCTGATATTTCCATGTTCATACAGTTAGCGGTGCTGATATTTCCATGTTTATACAGGTAGCGGTGTAGATATTTCCATGTTTATACAGATAGCGGTGTAGATATTTCCATGTTTATACAGATAGCGGTGTAGATATCTCCATCTTAATACAGATGGCAGTGTAGATATTTATATGTTCATACAGATAGCCGTGCAGATATTTCCATGTTCATACAGATGGCGGTGTAGATATTTCCATGTTCATACAGATAGCTTTGTAGTTATTTCCATGTGCAAAGAGATAGCTATGTAGATATTTCCATGTGTATGCAGATAGCTGCGTAGATATTTCCATTTTAATGCAGATAGCGGTTTAGATATTTCCATGTTCAAACAGATAGCGGTGTAGATATTTCCATATTCATCCAGATGGCTGTGTAGATATATCCATGTTCATACAGATAGCGGTGTAGATATTTCCATGTTCATACAGATAGTGGTGTAGATATTTCCATGTTCATACAGATAGCGGTGTATCTATTTCCATGTTCATACAGATAGCGGTGTAGATATTTCCATGTTCGTACAGATAGCGGTGCTGATATTTCCATGTTTATACAGTCAGCGATGTGGATATTTCCATGTTTATACAGATAGCGGTGTGGATATTTCCATGTTTATGCAGATAGCGGTGTAGATATTTCCAGGTTTATTCAGATAGCGGTGTACATATCTCCATCTTAATTGGGATGGCGTGGAAGATATTTATATGTTCATACAGATGGCGGTGCAGATATTTCCATGTTCATACAGATGGCGATGAAGATATTTCCATGTTCATACAGATAGCGGTTTAGATATTTCCATGTTCAAACAGATAGCGGTGTAGATATATCCATGTATATACAGATTGCGGTGAAGATGTATGCATGTTTACACAGATAGCGGTGTAGATATTTCCATGTTCATACAGATAGAGGGGGTGATATTTCCATGTTCATACAGATAGCGGTGCTGATATTTCCATGTTTATACAGGTAGCGGTGTAGATATTTCCAAGTTTATACAGATAGCGGTGTAGACATTTCCATGTTTATACAGATACCGGTGTAGATATTTCCATGTTTATACAGATAGCGTTGTAGATATCTCCATCTTAATACAGATGGCGCTGTAGATATTTATATGTTCATACAGAAGGCCGTGCAGATATTTCCATGTTCATACAGATGGCGGTGTAGATATTTCCATGTTCATACCGATAGCGGTGTAGTTATTTCCATGTGTAAAGAGATAGCTGTGTAGATATTTCCATGTATATGCAGATAGCTGTGTAGATATTTCCATTTTCATGCAGATAGCGGTTTAGATATTTTCATGTTCAAACAGATAGCGGTGTAGATATATCCATGTTTATACAGATTGCGGTGAAGATGTATGCATGTTTACACAGATTGTGGTGTAGATATTTCCATGTTCATACAGATAGCGGTGTAGATATTTCCATGTTGATCCAGATGGCTGTGTAGATATTTCCATGTTCATACAGATAGGGGTGTAGATATTTCCATGTTCATACAGATAGTGCTGTAGATATTTCCATGTTCATACAGATAGCGGTGCAGCTATTTCCATGTTCATACAGATAGCGGTGTAGATATTTCCATGTTCGTACAGATAGCGGTGTAAATATTTCCATGTTCATACAGATAGCGGTGCTGATATTTCCATGTTTATACAGGTAGCGGTGCAGATATTTCCATGTTTATACAGATAGCGGTTTAGATATTTCCATGTTTATACAGATAGCGGTGTAGATATTTCCAGGTTTATACAGATAGCGGTGTAGACATCTCCATCTTAATACAGATGGCGGTGTAGTTATTTATATGTTCATACGGATTGCGGTGCAGATATTTCCATGTTCATAGAGATGGCGGTGTAGATATTTGTATGTTCATACAGATAGCGGTATAGCTATTTCCATGTTCATGGAGATAGCGTTGTAGATATTTCAATGTTATTCCAGATGGCTGTGTAGAGATATCCATGTTCATACAGATGGCGGTGAAGATATTTCCATGTTCAGATAGCGGTGTAGATATTTCCATGTTCATACAGATAGTGGTGTAGATATTTCCATGTTCATACAGATAGTGGTGTAGATATTTCCATGTTCATACAGATAGCGGTGCTGATATTTCCATCTTTATACAGGTAGCGGTGTAGATATTTCCAGGTTTATACAGATAGCGGTGTAGACATTTCCATGTTTATACAGATAGCGGTGTAGATATTTCCATGTTTATACAGATAGCGGTATAGATATCTCTATCTTAATACAGATGGTGGTGTAGATATTTATATGTTCATACAGATGGCCATGCAGATATTTCCATGTTCATACAGATGGCGGTGTAGATATTTCCATGTTCATACAGAGAGCGATGTAGTTATTTCCATGTGCAAAGAGATAGCTGTGTAGATATTTCCATGTATATGCAGATAGCTGTGTAGATATTTCCATTTTCATGCAGATAGCGGTTTAGATATTTCCATGTTCAAACAGATAGCGGTGTAGATATTTCCATGTTTATAGAGATAGCGGTGTAGATATTTCCATGTTCATCCAGATGGCTGTGTAGATATATCCATGTTCATACAGATGGCGGTTAAGATAATTCCATGTTCATACAGATAGCGGTGTAGATATTTCCATGTTCATCCAGATGGCTGTGTAGATATCTCCATCTTAATACAGATGGCGGTGAAGATATTTCCATGTTCATACAGATAGTGGTGTAGATATTTCCATGTTCATACAGATAGTGGTGTAGATATTTCCATGTCCATACAGATAGAGGGGGTGATATATCCACGTTCATACAGATAGCGGTGTAGATATTTCCATGTTCATACAGATAGCGGTGCTGATATTTCCATGTTTATACAGTCAGCGGTGTGGATATTTCCATGTTTATACAGATAGCGGTGTGGATATTTCCATGTTTATGCAGATAGCGGTGTAGATATTTCCAGGTTTATACAGATAGCGGTGCACATATCTCCATCTTAATACGGATGGCGGTGTAGATATTTATATGTTCATACAGATGGCGGTGCAGATATTTCCATGTTCATACAGATGGCGGTGTAGCTATTTCCATGTTCATACAGATAGCGGTGTAGCTATATCCATGTTCATGCAGATAGCGGTGTAGATATTTCCATGTTCATCCATTTGGCTGTGAAGATATATCCATGTTCATACAGATGGCGGTGAAGATATTTCCATGTTCATACAGATAGCCGTGTAGATATTTCCATGTTCATACAGATAGCGGTGTAGATATTTCCATGTTCATCCAGATGGCTGTGTAGATATATCCATGTTCATACAGATGGCGATGAAGATATTTCCATGTTCATACAGATAGCGGTTTAGATATTTCCATGTTCAAACAGTTAGCGGTGTAGCTATTTCCATGTTCATACAGATAGCGGTGTAGATATTTCCATGTTCGTACAGATAGCGGTGTAGATATATCCATGTTTATACAGATAGCGGTGAAGATGTATGCATGTTTACACAGATAGCTGTGTAGATATTTCCATGTTCATACAGATAGATGGGGTGATATTTCCAGGTTCATACAGATAGCGGTGCTGATATTTCCATGTTTATACAGGTAGCGGTGTAGATATTTCCAAGTTTATACAGATAGCGGTGTAGACATTTCCATGTTTATACAGATAGCGGTGTAGATATTTCCATGTTTATACAGATAGCAGTGTAGATATCTCCATCTTAATATAGATGGTGGTGTAGATATTTATATGTTCATACAGAAGGCCGTGCAGATATTTCCATGTTCATACAGATGGCGGTGTAGATATTTCCATGTTCATACCGATAGTGGTGTAGTTATTTCCATGTGTAAAGAGATAGCTGTGTAGATATTTCCATGTATATGCAGATAGCTGTGTAGATATTTCCATTTTCATGCAGATAGCGGTTTAGATATTTCCATGTTCAAACAGATAGCGGTGTAGATATTTCCATGTTTATAGAGATAGCGGTGTAGATATTTCCATGTTCATCCAGATGGCTGTGTAGATATATCCATGTTCATACAGATGGCGGTTAAGATAATTCCATGTTCATACAGATAGCGGTGTAGATATTTCCATGTTCATACAGATAGTGGTGTAGATATTTCCATGTTCATACAGATAGGGGGGCTGATATTTCCTTGTTCATACAGATAGCGGTGCGGATATTTCCATGTTTATACAGGTAGCGGTGTAGATATTTCCAGGTTTATACAGATAGCGGTGTAGACATTTCCATGTTTATACAGATAGCGGTGTAGATATTTCCATGTTTATGCAGATAGCAGTATAGATATCTCTATCTTAATACAGATGGCGGTGTAGATATTTATATGTTCATACAGATGGCCATGCAGATATTTGCATGTTTTACAGATGGCGGTGTAGATATATCCATGTTCATACAGATAGCGGTGTAGTTATTTCCATGTGTAAAGAGATAGCTGTGTAGATATTTCCATGTATATGCAGATAGCTGTGCAGATATTTCCATTTTCATGCAGATAGCGGTTTAGATATTTCCATGTTCAAACAGATAGCGGTGTAGATATTTCCATGTTCATACAGATAGCTTTGTAGTTATATCCATGTTTATACAGATAGCGGCGAAGATGTATGCATGTTTACACAGATAGCGGTGTAGATATTTCCATGTTTATACAGATAGCAGTGTAGATATTTCCATGTTCATCCAGATGGCTGTGTAGATATATCCATGTTCATACAGATAGCGGTGTAGATATTTCCATGTTCATACAGATAGTGCTGAAGATGTTTCCTTGTCCATACAGATAGCGGTGCAGCTATTTCCATGTTCATACAGATAGCGGTGTAGATATTTCCATGTTCGTACAGATAGCGGTGTAGATATTTCCATGTTCATACAGATAGCGGTGCTTATATTTCCATGTTTATACAGATAGCGGTGTAGATATTTTCATGTTTATACAGATAGCGGTGTAGATATTTCCATGTTTATAGAGATAGCGGTAAAGATATTTCCAAGTTTATACAGATAGCGGTGTAGATATCTCCATCTTAATACAGATTGCGGTGTAGATATTTATATGTTCATACAGATGGCGGTGCAGATATTTCCATGTTCATACAGATGGCGGTGTTGATATTTCCATGTTTATAGAGATAGTGGTGTAGTTATTTCCATGTGTAAAGAGATAGCTTTGTAGATATTTCCATGTATATGCAGATAGCTGTGTAGATATTTCCATTTTCATGCAGATAGCGGTGTAGATATTTCCATGTTCAAACAGATAGCGGTGTAGGTATTTCCATGTTCATACAGATAGTGGTGTAGATATTTCCATGTTCATACAGATAGCGGTGTAGCTATTTCCATGTTCATACAGATAGCGGTGTAGATTTTTCCATGTTCATCCAGATGGCTGTGTAGATATATCCATGTTCATACAGATGGCGGTGAAGATATTTCCATTTTCATACAGGTAGCGGTGTAGATATTTCCATGTTCATACAGATAGTGGTGTAGATATTTGCATGTTCATACAGATAGAGGGGCTGATATTTCCATGTTCATACAGACAGCGGTGCTGATATTTCCATGTTTATACAGGTAGCGGTGTAGATATTTCCAAGTTTATACAGATAGCGGTGTAGACATTTCCATGTTTATACAGATAGCGGTGTAGATATTTTCATGTTTATACAGATAGCGGTGTAGATATCTCCATCTTAATACAGACGGCGGTTTAGATATTTATATGTTCAAACAGATGGCCGTGCAGATATTTCCATGTTCATACAGATGGCGGTGTAGATATTTCCATGTTCATTCATATGGCAGTGTAGATAAATCCATGTTCATACAGATGGCGGTGAAGATATTTCCATGTTCATACAGAGAGCGGTGTAGATATTTCCATGTTCATACGGATAGCGGTGTAGATATTTCCATGTTCATACAGATAGTGGTGTAGATATTTCCATGTTCATACAGATGGCGGTGTAGATATTTCCATGTTCATACAGATAGCGGTGTAGTTATTTCCATGTGTGAAGAAATAGCTGTGTAGATATTTCCATGTATATGCAGATAGCTGTGAAGATTTTTCCATTTTCATGCAGACAGCGGTGTAGCTATTTCCATGTTCATACAGATAGCGGTGTAGATATTTCCATGTTCAAACAGATAGCGGTGTAGACATTTCCATGTTCATACAGATAGCGGTGCTTATATTACCATGTTTATACAGGTAGCGGTGTAGATATTTCCATGTTTATACAGATAGCGGTGTAGATATTTCCATGTTTATAGAGATAGCGGTGTAGATATTTCCATGTTCATCCAGATGGCTGTGTAGATATATCCATGTTCATACAGATGGCGGTTAAGATAATTCCATGTTCATACAGATAGCGGTGTAGATATTTCCATGTTCATGCAGATAGTGGTGTACATATTTCCATGTTCATACAGATAGAGTTGCTGATATTTCCATGTTCATACAGTTAGCGGTGCTGATATTTCCATGTTTATACAGGTAGCGGTGTAGATATTTCCATGTTTATACAGATAGCGGTGTAGATATTTCCATGTTTATACAGATAGCGGTGTAGATATCTCCATCTTAATACAGATGGCAGTGTAGATATTTATATGTTCATACAGATGGCCGTGCAGATATTTCCATGTTCATACAGATGGCGGTGTAGATATTTCCATGTTCATACAGATAGCTTTGTAGTTATTTCCATGTGCAAAGAGATAGCTATGTAGATATTTCCATGTGTATGCAGATAGCTGCGTAGATATTTCCATTTTAATGCAGATAGCGGTTTAGATATTTCCATGTTCAAACAGATAGCGGTGCAGATATTTCCATATTCATCCAGATGGCTGTGTAGATATATCCATGTTCATACAGATAGCGGTGTAGATATTTCCATGTTCATACAGATAGTGGTGTAGATATTTCCATGTTCATACAGATAGCGGTGTAGCTATTTCCATGTTCATACAGATAGCGGTGTAGATATTTCCATGTTCGTACAGATAGCGGTGCTGATATTTCCATGTTTATACAGTCAGCGATGTGGATATTTCAATGTTTATACAGATAGCGGTGTGGATATTTCCATGTTTATGCAGATAGCGGTGTAGATATTTCCAGGTTTATTCAGATAGCGGTTTACATATCTCCATCTTAATAGGGATGGCGGTGTAGATATTTGTATGTTCATACAGATAGCGGTATAGCTATTTCCATGTTCATGGAGATAGCGTTGTAGATATTTCCATGTTATTCCAGATGGCTGTGTAGAGATATCCATGTTCATACAGATGGCGGTGAAGATATTTCCATGTTCAGATAGCGGTGTAGATATTTCCATGTTCATACAGATAGTGGTGTAGATATTTCCATGTTCATACAGATAGGGGGGCTGATATTTCCATGTTCATACAGATAGCGGTGCGGATATTTCCATGTTTATACAGGTAGCGGTGTAGATATTTCCAGGTTTATACAGATAGCGGTGTAGATATTTCCATGTTTATACAGATAGCGGTGTAGATATTTCCATGTTTATACAGATAGCAGTATAGATATCTCTATCTTAATACAGATGGCGGTGTAGATATTTATATGTTCATACAGATGGCCATGCAGATATTTGCATGTTCATACAGATGGCGGTGTAGATATATCCATGTTCATACAGATAGCGGTGTAGTTATTTCCATGTGTAAAGAGATAGCTGTGTAGATATTTCCATGTATATGCAGATAGCTGTGTAGATATTTCCATTTTCATGCAGATAGCGGTTTAGATATTTCCATGTTCAAACAGATAGCGGTGTAGATATTTCCATGTTCATACAGATAGCTTTGTAGATATATCCATGTTTATACAGATAGTGGCGAAGATGTATGCATGTTTAAACAGATAGCGGTGTAGATATTTCCATGTTTATACAGATAGCGGTGTAGATATTTCCATGTTCATCCAGATGGCTGTGCAGATATATCCATGTTCATACAGATAGCGGTGTAGATATTTCCATGTTCATACAGATAGTGCTGTAGATATTTCCATGTTCATACAGATAGCGGTGCAGCTATTTCCATGTTCATACAGATAGCGGTGTAGATATTTCCATGTTCGTACAGATAGCAGTGTAGATATTTCCATGTTCATACAGATAGCGGTGCTTATATTTCCATGTTTATACAGATAGTGGTGTAGATATTTCCATGTTTATACAGATAGCGGTGTAGATATTTCCATGTTTATAGAGATAGCGGTGTAGATATTTCCAAGTTTATACAGATAGCGGTGTAGATATCTCCATCTTAATACAGATGGCGGTGTAGATATTTATATGTTCATACTTATGGCGGTGCAGATATTTCCATGTTCATACAGATGACGGTGTTGATATTTCCATGTTTATAGAGATAGTGGTGTAGTTATTTCCATGTGTAAAGAGATAGCTGTGAAGATATTTCCATGTTCATCCAGATGGCTGTGTAGATATATCCATGTTCATACAGATGGCGGTGAAGATAATTCCATGTTCATACAGATAGCGGTGTAGGTATTTCCATGTTTATACAGATAGCGGTGAAGATGTATGCATGTTTACACAGATAGCGGTGTAGATACTTCCATATTCATACAGATAGCGGTGTAGATATTTCCATGTTCATCCAGATGGCTGTGTAGATATATCCATGTTCATACAGATGGCGGTGAAGATATTTCCATGTTCATACAGATAGCGGTGTAGATATTTCCATGTTCATACAGATAGTGGTGTAGATATTTCCATGTTCATACAGATAGAGGGGCTGATATTTCCGTGTTCATACAGATAGCGGTGCTGATATTTCCATGTTTACACAGGTAGCGGTGTAGATATTTCCAAGTTTATACAGATAGCGGTGTAGACATTTCCATGTTTATACAGATAGCGGTGTAGATATTTTCATGTTTATACAGATAGCGGTGTAGATATCTCCATCTTAATACAGATGGCGGTTTAGATATTTATATGTTCATACAGGTGGCCGTGCAGATATTTCCATGTTCATACAGATGGCGGAGTAGATATTTCCATGTTCATCCATATGGCTGTGTAGATATGTCCATGTTCATACAGATGGCGGTGAAGATATTTCCATGTTCATACAGATAGCGGTATAGATATTTCCATGTTCATACAGATGGCGGTGTAGATATTTCCATGTTCATACCGATAGCGGTGTAGTTATTTCCATGTGTAAAGAGATAGCTGTGTAGATATTTCCATGTATATGCAAATAGCTGTGTAGATATTTCCATTTTCAGGCAGATAGCAGTTTAGATATTTCCATGTTCAAACAGATAGCGGTGTAGATATTTCCATGTTCATACAGATAGCGGTGTAGATATTTCCATGTTCATACAGATAGTGGTGTAGATATTTCCATGTTCATACAGATGGCGGTGTTGATATTTCCATGTTCATACAGAGAGCGATGTAGTTATATCCATGTGCAAAGAGATAGCTTTGTAGATATTTCCATGTATATGCAATTAGCAGTGTAGATATTTCCATTTTCATGCAGATAGCGGTTTAGATATTTCCATGTTCAAACAGATAGCGGTGTAGATATTTCCATGTTCATACAGATAGCGGTGTAGATATTTCCATGTTCATACAGATGGCGGTGTAGATATTTCCATGTTCATACAGATGGCGGTGAAGTTATTTCCATGTTCATGCAGATAGCGGTGTAGATATTTCCATGTTCATCCAGAGGGCTGTGTAGATATATGTATGTTCATACAGATGGCGGTGATGATATTTCCATGTTCATACAGATAGCGGTGTAGATATTTCCATGTTCACACAGATAGCCGTGTAGATATTGTCATGTTCATACCGATAGCGGTGCTGATACTTCCATGTTTATACAGGTAGCGGTGTACATGTTTCCGTGTTTATACAGATAGCGGTGTAGATATTTCCATGTTCATACAGATAGCGGTGTAGATTTTTCCATGTTTATACAGATAGCGGTGTAGATATCTCCTTCTTAATACAGATGGCGGTGTAGATATTTATATGTCCATACAGATGGCTGTGCAGATATTTCCATGTTCATACAGATGGCGTTGTAGATATTTCCATGTTTATAGAGATAGCGGTGTAGTTATTTCCATGTGTAAAGAGATAGCTGTGTAGATATTTCCATTTATATGCAGATAGCTGTGTAGATATTTCCATTTTCTTGCAGATAGCGGTGTACATATTTCCCTGTTCAAACAGTTAGCGGTGTAGATATTTCCATGTTCATAAAGATAGCGTTGTAGATATTTCCATGTTTATACAGATAGCGGTGAAGGTGTATGCATGTTTACACAGATAGCGTTGTAGATATTTCCATGTTCATCCAGATGGCTGTGTAGATACATCCATGTTCATACAGATAGCGTTGTAGATATTTCCAAGTTCATACAGATAGCGGTGCAGATATTTCCATGTTCATCCAGATGGCTGTGTCGATATATCCATGTTCATACAGATGGCGGTGAAGTTATTTCCATGTTCATACAGATAGCGGTGTAGATATTTCCATGTTCATACAGATAGCGGTGTAGATATTTCCATGTTCATACAGATAGCGGAGTATGTATTTCCATGTTCATACAGATAGCGATGTAGATATTTCCATCTTCATCCAGATGGCTGTGTAGAGATTTCCATGTTCATACAGATAGCGGTGTAGATATTTCCATGTTCCTACAGATTGCGGTGCTGATATTTCCGTGTTTATACAGGTAGCGGTGTTGCTATTTCCATGTTTATACAGATAGCAGTGTAGACATTTCCGTGTTTATACCGATAGCGGTGTAGATATTTCTGTGTTTATACATATAACGGTGTAGATATCTCCATCTTAATACAGATGGCGGTGTAGATATTTATATGTTCATACAGATGGCGGTGCAGCTATTTCCATGTTCATACAGATGGCGGTGTAGATATTACCATGTTTATAGAG
This sequence comes from Gorilla gorilla gorilla, assembly GCF_029281585.2. Taxonomy (NCBI): domain Eukaryota; kingdom Metazoa; phylum Chordata; class Mammalia; order Primates; family Hominidae; genus Gorilla; species Gorilla gorilla. Next base: position 2,625,158 of record NC_073233.2, on the reverse strand, counting down.
ATAGCGGTGTAGTTATTTCCATGTGTAAAGAGATAGCTGTGTAGATATTTCCATGTATATGCAGATAGCTGTGTAGATATTTCCATTTTCATGCAGATAGCGGTGTAGATATTTCCATGTTCAAACAGATAGCGGTGTAGTTATTTCCATGTTCATGCAGATAGCAGTGTAGATATTTCCATGTTTATAAAGATAGCGGTGAAGATGAATGCATGTTTACACAGATAGCGGTGTAGATATTTCCATGATCATACAGATGGCGGTGTGGATATTTCCATTTTGATACAGACTGGGTGTAGATATTTTCATGTTTATACAGATGACGGTGTAGATATTTACATGTTTATAGACATGGCGGTGTAGATATTTCCATGTTTTTACATATAGCAGTGTCGATATTTCCATGTTTATGGAGATATCGGTGTTGGTATTTCCATGTTTATAGAGAGAGCGTTGTAAATATTTCCATGTTTATACAGATAGCGGTGTAGATATTTCCCTGTTTTACAGATAGCAGTGTAGATATTTCCATGTTTATACAGATAGCGGTGTAGATATTTCCATGTACATACAGATAGCGGTGTAGATATTCCCATGTTTATTCAGATGGCAATGTAGATATATACATGTTTATAGGGATGGCGGTGTAGATATTTCCTTGTATTGACAGATAGCTGTGTAGATATTTCCATTTTTATACAGATAGCGCTGAAGATATTTCCATGATTATACAGACAGTGGTGTAGATATTTCCATGTTTATACAGATAGCGGTATAGATATTTCCATGTTTATACAGATAGCGGTGTAGATATTTCCATGTTTATGGAGATGGCATTATAGTTATTTACTTGTTTATACAGATGGTGGTGTCGATATTTCCATGTTCATACAGATAGCGGTGTAGATATTTCCATATTTATACACATGGTGGTGTAGATATTTCCATGTGCATACAGATGCCGGTGTAGATATTTCAATGTTTATAGAGATGACGGTGTAGATATTTCCATGTTTATACAGATGGCGGTGTAGATATTTCCATGTTTATACCCATAGCTTTGTAGATATTTCCATGTTTATACACATAGCGGTATAGATATTTCTATGTTTACAGAGATATTGGTGTGGATATTTCCATGTTTATAGAGATAGTCGTGTAGATATTTCCATGTTTATAGATATAGCGGTGTCGATAATTCCCTGTTTCGCAGACAGCAGTGTAGATATTGCCATGTTTATTCAGATAGCGGTGTAGATATATCCATGTTTATAGAGATAGCGGTGTAATTATTTCCATGTTTATAGAGATGGCGGTGGAGATATTTCCATGTTTATAGAGATGGCGGTGTAGATAATTCAATGTTTATACAGATGGCGGTGTAGTTATTTCCATGTTTATACAGATAGCGGTGTAGGTATTTCCATGCTTATACAGATAGCGATGTAGATATTTCCATGTTCATACAGATAGCGTTGTAAATATTTCCACGTTTATACAGATAGCGGTGTAGATATTTCCATGTTTATAGAGATAGCGTATTAGATATTTCCATGTTTATACATATAGCGGTATAGACATTTCCATGTTTAAACAGATGGCGGTGTTTATATTTCCATGTTTATACAGGTGGCGGTGTAGTTATGTCCATATTCATACAGATGGCGTTGTAGATATTTCAATGTTTATAGAGATGGCGGTGTAGATATTTCCATGTTTATACAGATGGCGGTGTAGGTATTTCCACGTTTATACAGATAGCGGTGTAGGTATTTCCATGCTTCTACAGATAGCGGTGTAGATATTTCCATGTTCATACAGATAGCGTTGTAAATATTTCCATGTTTATACAGATAGCGGTGTAGATATTTCCATGTTTATACAGATAGAGGTGTAGATATCTCCATCTTAATACAGATGGCCGTGCAGATATTTCCATGTTCATACAGATGGCGGTGTAGATATTTCCATGTTCATACAGATAGTGGTGTAGTTATTTCCAGGTGCAAAGAGATAGCTGTGTAGATATTTCCATGTATATGCAGATAGCAGTGTAGATATTTCCATTTTCATGCAGATAGCGGTTTAGATATTTCCATGTTCAAACAGATAGCGGTGTAGATATTTCCATGTTCATACAGATAGCGGTGTAGGTATTTCCATGTTTATACAGATAGCGGTGAAGATGTATGCATGTTTACACAGATAGCGGTGTAGATACTTCCATGTTCATACAGATAGCGGTGTAGATATTTCCATGTTCATCCAGATGGCTGTGTAGATATATCCATGTTCATAGAGATAGCGGTGTAGATATTTCCATGTTCATACAGATAGTGTTGTATATATTTCCATGTTCATACAGATAGCGGTGTAGCTATTTCCATGTTCATACAGATGGCGGTGAAGATATTTCCATGTTCATACAGATAGCGGTGTAGATATTTCCATGTTCATACAGATAGTGGTGTAGATATTTCCATGTTCATACAGATAGGGGGCTGATATTTCCATGTTCATACAGATAGCGTTGCTGATATTTCCATGTTTATACAGGTAGCGGTGTAGATATTTCCAGGTTTATACAGATAGAGGTGTAGACATTTCCATGTTTATACAGACAGCGGTGTAGATATTTCCATGTTTATACAGATAGCGGTGTAGATATCTCTATCTTAATACAGATGGCGGTGTAGATATTTATATGTTCATACAGATGGCCATGCAGATATTTCCATGTTCATACAGATGGCGGTGTAGATATTTCCATGTTTATACAGATATCGGTGTAGATATTTCCATGTTTATAGAGATAGCGGTGCAGATATTTCCATGTTCATACAGATGGCGGTGTTGATATTTCCATGTTTATAGAGATAGTGGTGTAGTTATTTCCATGTTTAAAAAGATAGCTTTGTAGATATTTCCATGTGTATGCAGATAGCTGTGTAGATATTTCCATTTTCATGCAGATAGCGGTGTAGATATTTCCATGTTCAAACAGACAGCGGTGTAGATATTTCCATGTTCATACAGATAGTGGTGTAGATATTTCCATGTTCATACAGATAGCGGTGTAGCTATTTCCATGTTCATACAGATAGTGGTGTAGATATTTCCATGTTCATCCAGATGGCTGTGTAGAGATATCCATGTTCATACAGATGGCGGTGAAGATATTTCCATGTTCATACAGATAGCTGTGTAGATATTTCCATGTTCATACAGATAGTGGTGTAGATATTTCCATGTTCATACAGTTAGAGGGGCTGATATTTCCATGTTCATACAGATAGCGGTGTAGTTATTTCCATGTGTGAAGAGATAGCTGTGTATATATTTCCATGTATAGGCAGATATCTCTGAAGATATTTCCATTTTCATGCAGATGGCGGTTTAGATATTTCCATGTTCAAACAGATAGCGGTGTAGATATTTTCATGTTCAAACAGATAGCGGTGTAGATATTTCCATGTTTATACAGATAGCGGTGAAGATGTATGCATGTTTACACAGATAGCGGTGTAGATATTTCCATGTTCATACAGATAGCGGTGTAGATATTTCCATGTTCATCCAGATGGCTGTGTAGATATATCCATGTTCATACAGATAGCGGTGTAGATATTTCCATGTTCATACAGAGAGTGCTGTAGATATTTCCATGTTCATAGAGATAGCGGTGTAGCTATTTCCATGTTCATACAGATAGCGGTGTAGTTATTTCCATGTTCAAACAGATAGCGGTGTAGATATTTCCATGTTTATACAGATAGCGGTGCTTATATTTCCATGTTTATACAGGTAGCGGTGTAGATATTTCCATGTTTATACAGATAGAGGTGTAGATATTTCCATGTTTACACAGATAGCGGTGTAGATATTTCCATGTTCATCCAGATGGCTGTTTAGATATATCCATGTTCATACAGATGGCGGTGAAGATAATTCCATGATTATACAGATAGCAGTGTAGATATTTCCATGTTCATCCAGATGGCTGTGTAGATATATCCATGTTCATACAGATGGCAGTGTAGATATTTATATGTTCATACAGATGGCCGTGCAGATATTTCCATGTTCATACAGATGGCGGTGTATATATTTCCATGTTCATACAGATAGCGGTGTAGTTATTTCCATGTGCAAAGAGATAGCTATGTAGATATTTCCGTGTGTATGGAGATAGCTGTGTAGATATTTCCATTTTCATGCAGATAGCGGTTTAGATATTTCCATGTTCAAACAGATAGCGGTGTAGATATTTCCATGTTCATACAGATAGCGGTGTAGATATTTCCATGTTTATACAGATAGCGGTGAAGATGTATGCATGTTTACACAGATAGCGGTGTAGATATTTCCATGTTCATACAGATAGCGGTGTAGTTATTTCCATGTTCAACCAGATGGCTGTGTAGATATATCCATGTTCATACAGATAGCGGTGTAGATATTTCCATGTTCATACAGATAGTGGTGTAGATATTTCCATGTTCTTACAGATAGCGGTGTATCTATTTCCATGTTCATACAGATAGCGGTGTAGATATTTCCATGTTTATACAGATAGCGGTGTAGATATTTCCAGTTTTATACAGATAGCGGTGTAGATATCTCCATCTTAATACAGATGGCGGTGTAGTTATTTATATGTTCATACAGATGGCGGTGCAGATATTTCCGTGTTCATATAGATGGCGGTGTAGATATTTGCATGTTCATACAGATGGCGGTATAGCTATTTCCATGTTCATGGAGATAGAGTTGTAGATATTTCCATGTTAATCCAGATGGCTGTGTAGAGATATCCATGTTCATACAGATGGCGGTGAAGATATTTCCATGTTCATACAGATAGCGGTGCTGATATTTCCATGTTTATACAGGTAGCGGTATAGATATCTCTATCTTAATACAGATGGCGGTGTAGATATTTATATGTTCATACAGATGGCCATGCAGATATTTCCATGTTCATACAGATGGCGGTGTAGATATATCCATGTTCATACAGATAGTGGTGTAGTTATTTCCATGTGTAAAGAGATAGCTGTGTAGATATTTCCATGTATATGCAGATAGCTGTGTAGATATTTCCATTTTCATTCAGATAGCGGTTTAGATATTTCCATATTCAAACAGATAGCGGTGTAGATATTTCCATGTTCATACAGATAGCGGTGTAGATATTTCCATGTTCATCCAGATGGCTGTGTAGATATATCCATATTCATAGAGATAGCGGTGTAGATATTTCCATGTTCATACAGATAGTGGTGTAGATATTTCCATGTTCATACAGATAGCGGTGTAGCTATTTCCATGTTCATACAGATAGCGGTGTAGATATTTCCATGTTCGTACAGATAGCGGTGTAGATATTTCCTTGTTCATACAGATAGCGGTACTGATATTTCCATGTTTATACAGGTAGCAGTGCAGATATTTCCATGTTTACACAGATAGCGGTGTAGATATTTCCATGTTCATACAGATAACGGTGTAGATATTTCCATGTTCATCCAGATGGCTGTGTAGATATATCCATGTTCATACAGATAGCGGTGTAGATATTTCCATGTTCATACAGATAGTGGTGTAGCTATTTCCATGTTTATACAGATAGCAGTGTAGATATTTCCATGTTCAAACAGATAGCGGTGTAGATATTTCCATGTTCATACAGATAGCGGTGCTTATATTTCCATGTTTACACAGGTAGCAGTGTAGATATTTCCATGTTTATACAGATAGCGGTGTAGATATTTCCATGTTTATACAGATAGCGGTGTAGATATTTCCATGTCCATCCAGATGCCTGTGTAGATATATCCATGTTCATACAGATGGCGGTGAAGATAATTCCATGTTCATACAGATTAGCGGTGTAGATATTTCCATGTTCATACAGATGGCGGTGTAGATATTTCCATGTTCATACCGATAGCGGTGTAGTTATTTCCATGTGTAAAGAGATAGCTGTGTAGATATTTCCATGTATATGCAGATAGCTGTGTAGATATTTCCATTTTCATACAGATAGCGGTGTAGCTATTTCCATGTTCATACAGATAGCGGTGTAGATATTTCCATGTTCGTACAGATAGCGGTGTAGATATTTCCATGTTCATACAGATAGCGGTGCTGATATTTCCATGTTTATACAAGTAGCGGTGCAGATATTTCCATGTTTATACAGATAGCGGTATAGATATTTCCATGTTTATACAGATAGCGGTGTAGATATTTCCAGGTTTATACAGATAGCGGTGTAGATATCTCCATCTTAATACAGATGGCGGTGTAGTTATTTATATGTTCATACAGATGGCGGTGCAGATATTTCCATGTTCATACAGATGGCGGTGTAGGTATTTGCATGTTCATACAGATGGCGGTGTAGCTATTTCCATGTTCATACAGATAGCGGTGTAGATATTTCCATCTTCATCCAGATGGCTGTGTAGAGATATCCATGTTCATACAGATAGCGGTGTAGATATTTCCATGTTCCTACAGATTGCGGTGCTGATATTTCCGTGTTTATACAGGTAGCGGTGTTGCTATTTCCATGTTTATACAGATAGCAGTGTAGACATTTCCGTGTTTATACCGATAGCGGTGTAGATATTTCTGTGTTTATACATATAACGGTGTAGATATCTCCATCTTAATACAGATGGCGGTGTAGATATTTATATGTTCATACAGATGGCGGTGCAGATATTTCCATGTTCATACAGATGGCGGTGTAGATATTACCATGTTTATAGAGATAGCAGTGTAGTTATTTCCATGTGTAAAGAGATAGCTGTGTAGATATTTCCATGTATATGCAGATAGCTGTGTAGATATTTCCATTTTCATGCAGATAGCGGTGTAGATATTTCCATGTTCAAACAGATAGCGGTGTAGTTATTTCCATGTTCATGCAGATAGCAGTGTAGATATTTCCATGTTTATAAAGATAGCGGTGAAGATGAATGCATGTTTACACAGATAGCGGTGTAGATATTTCCATGATCATACAGATGGCGGTGTGGATATTTCCATTTTGATACAGACTGGGTGTAGATATTTTCATGTTTATACAGATGACGGTGTAGATATTTACATGTTTATAGACATGGCGGTGTAGATATTTCCATGTTTTTACATATAGCAGTGTCGATATTTCCATGTTTATGGAGATATCGGTGTTGGTATTTCCATGTTTATAGAGAGAGCGTTGTAAATATTTCCATGTTTATACAGATAGCGGTGTAGATATTTCCCTGTTTTACAGATAGCAGTGTAGATATTTCCATGTTTATACAGATAGCGGTGTAGATATTTCCATGTACATACAGATAGCGGTGTAGATATTCCCATGTTTATTCAGATGGCAATGTAGATATATACATGTTTATAGGGATGGCGGTGTAGATATTTCCTTGTATTGACAGATAGCTGTGTAGATATTTCCATTTTTATACAGATAGCGCTGAAGATATTTCCATGATTATACAGACAGTGGTGTAGATATTTCCATGTTTATACAGATAGCGGTATAGATATTTCCATGTTTATACAGATAGCGGTGTAGATATTTCCATGTTTATGGAGATGGCATTATAGTTATTTACTTGTTTATACAGATGGTGGTGTCGATATTTCCATGTTCATACAGATAGCGGTGTAGATATTTCCATATTTATACACATGGTGGTGTAGATATTTCCATGTGCATACAGATGCCGGTGTAGATATTTCAATGTTTATAGAGATGACGGTGTAGATATTTCCATGTTTATACAGATGGCGGTGTAGATATTTCCATGTTTATACCCATAGCTTTGTAGATATTTCCATGTTTATACACATAGCGGTATAGATATTTCTATGTTTACAGAGATATTGGTGTGGATATTTCCATGTTTATAGAGATAGTCGTGTAGATATTTCCATGTTTATAGATATAGCGGTGTCGATAATTCCCTGTTTCGCAGACAGCAGTGTAGATATTGCCATGTTTATTCAGATAGCGGTGTAGATATATCCATGTTTATAGAGATAGCGGTGTAATTATTTCCATGTTTATAGAGATGGCGGTGGAGATATTTCCATGTTTATAGAGATGGCGGTGTAGATAATTCAATGTTTATACAGATGGCGGTGTAGTTATTTCCATGTTTATACAGATAGCGGTGTAGGTATTTCCATGCTTATACAGATAGCGATGTAGATATTTCCATGTTCATACAGATAGCGTTGTAAATATTTCCACGTTTATACAGATAGCGGTGTAGATATTTCCATGTTTATAGAGATAGCGTATTAGATATTTCCATGTTTATACATATAGCGGTATAGATATTTCCATGTTTAAACAGATGGCGGTGTTTATATTTCCATGTTTATACAGGTGGCGGTGTAGTTATGTCCATATTCATACAGATGGCGTTGTAGATATTTCAATGTTTATAGAGATGGCGGTGTAGATATTTCCATGTTTATACAGATGGCGGTGTAGGTATTTCCACGTTTATACAGATAGCGGTGTAGGTATTTCCATGCTTCTACAGATAGCGGTGTAGATATTTCCATGTTCATACAGATAGCGTTGTAAATATTTCCATGTTTATACAGATAGCGGTGTAGATATTTCCATGTTTATACAGATAGAGGTGTAGATATCTCCATCTTAATACAGATGGCCGTGCAGATATTTCCATGTTCATACAGATGGCGGTGTAGATATTTCCATGTTCATACAGATAGTGGTGTAGTTATTTCCAGGTGCAAAGAGATAGCTGTGTAGATATTTCCATGTATATGCAGATAGCAGTGTAGATATTTCCATTTTCATGCAGATAGCGGTTTAGATATTTCCATGTTCAAACAGATAGCGGTGTAGATATTTCCATGTTCATACAGATAGCGGTGTAGGTATTTCCATGTTTATACAGATAGCGGTGAAGATGTATGCATGTTTACACAGATAGCGGTGTAGATACTTCCATGTTCATACAGATAGCGGTGTAGATATTTCCATGTTCATCCAGATGGCTGTGTAGATATATCCATGTTCATAGAGATAGCGGTGTAGATATTTCCATGTTCATACAGATAGTGTTGTAGATATTTCCATGTTCATACAGATAGCGGTGTAGCTATTTCCATGTTCATACAGATGGCGGTGAAGATATTTCCATGTTCATACAGATAGCGGTGTAGATATTTCCATGTTCATACAGATAGTGGTGTAGATATTTCCATGTTCATACAGATAGGGGGCTGATATTTCCATGTTCATACAGATAGCGTTGCTGATATTTCCATGTTTATACAGGTAGCGGTGTAGATATTTCCAGGTTTATACAGATAGAGGTGTAGACATTTCCATGTTTATACAGACAGCGGTGTAGATATTTCCATGTTTATACAGATAGCGGTGTAGATATCTCTATCTTAATACAGATGGCGGTGTAGATATTTATATGTTCATACAGATGGCCATGCAGATATTTCCATGTTCATACAGATGGCGGTGTAGATATTTCCATGTTAATACAGATATCGGTGTAGATATTTCCATGTTTATGGAGATAGCGGTGCAGATATTTCCATGTTCATACAGATGGCGGTGTTGATATTTCCATGTTTATAGAGATAGTGGTGTAGTTATTTCCATGTTTAAAAAGATAGCTTTGTAGATATTTCCATGTGTATGCAGATAGCTGTGTAGATATTTCCATTTTCATGCAGATAGCGGTGTAGATATTTCCATGTTCAAACAGACAGCGGTGTAGATATTTCCATGTTCATACAGATAGTGGTGTAGATATTTCCATGTTCATACAGATAGCGGTGTAGCTATTTCCATGTTCATACAGATAGTGGTGTAGATATTTCCATGTTCATCCAGATGGCTGTGTAGAGATATCCATGTTCATACAGATGGCGGTGAAGATATTTCCATGTTCATACAGATAGCTGTGTAGATATTTCCATGTTCATACAGATAGTGGTGTAGATATTTCCATGTTCATACAGTTAGAGGGGCTGATATTTCCATGTTCATACAGATAGCGGTGTAGTTATTTCCATGTGTGAAGAGATAGCTGTGTATATATTTCCATGTATAGGCAGATATCTCTGAAGATATTTCCATTTTCATGCAGATGGCGGTTTAGATATTTCCATGTTCAAACAGATAGCGGTGTAGATATTTTCATGTTCAAACAGATAGCGGTGTAGATATTTCCATGTTTATACAGATAGCGGTGAAGATGTATGCATGTTTACACAGATAGCGGTGTAGATATTTCCATGTTCATACAGATAGCGGTGTAGATATTTCCATGTTCATCCAGATGGCTGTGTAGATATATCCATGTTCATACAGATAGCGGTGTAGATATTTCCATGTTCATACAGAGAGTGCTGTAGATATTTCCATGTTCATAGAGATAGCGGTGTAGCTATTTCCATGTTCATACAGATAGCGGTGTAGTTATTTCCATGTTCAAACAGATAGCGGTGTAGATATTTCCATGTTTATACAGATAGCGGTGCTTATATTTCCATGTTTATACAGGTAGCGGTGTAGATATTTCCATGTTTATACAGATAGAGGTGTAGATATTTCCATGTTTACACAGATAGCGGTGTAGATATTTCCATGTTCATCCAGATGGCTGTTTAGATATATCCATGTTCATACAGATGGCGGTGAAGATAATTCCATGATTATACAGATAGCAGTGTAGATATTTCCAAGTTCATCCAGATGGCTGTGTAGATATATCCATGTTCATACAGATGGCAGTGTAGATATTTATATGTTCATACAGATGGCCGTGCAGATATTTCCATGTTCATACAGATGGCGGTGTATATATTTCCATGTTCATACAGATAGCGGTGTAGTTATTTCCATGTGCAAAGAGATAGCTATGTAGATATTTCCGTGTGTATGGAGATAGCTGTGTAGATATTTCCATTTTCATGCAGATAGCGGTTTAGATATTTCCATGTTCAAACAGATAGCGGTGTAGATATTTCCATGTTCATACAGATAGCGGTGTAGATATTTCCATGTTTATACAGATAGCGGTGAAGATGTATGCATGTTTACACAGATAGCGGTGTAGATATTTCCATGTTCATACAGATAGCGGTGTAGTTATTTCCATGTTCAACCAGATGGCTGTGTAGATATATCCATGTTCATACAGATAGCGGTGTAGATATTTCCATGTTCATACAGATAGTGGTGTAGATATTTCCATGTTCTTACAGATAGCGGTGTATCTATTTCCATGTTCATACAGATAGCGGTGTAGATATTTCCATGTTTATACAGATAGCGGTGTAGATATTTCCAGTTTTATACAGATAGCGGTGTAGATATCTCCATCTTAATACAGATGGCGGTGTAGTTATTTATATGTTCATACAGATGGCGGTGCAGATATTTCCGTGTTCATATAGATGGCGGTGTAGATATTTGCATGTTCATACAGATGGCGGTATAGCTATTTCCATGTTCATGGAGATAGAGTTGTAGATATTTCCATGTTAATCCAGATGTCTGTGTAGAGATATCCATGTTCATACAGATGGCGGTGAAGATATTTCCATGTTCATACAGATAGCGGTGCTGATATTTCCATGTTTATACAGGTAGCGGTATAGATATCTCTATCTTAATACAGATGGCGGTGTAGATATTTATATGTTCATACAGATGGCCATGCAGATATTTCCATGTTCATACAGATGGCGGTGTAGATATATCCATGTTCATACAGATAGCGGTGTAGTTATTTCCATGTGTAAAGAGATAGCTGTGTAGATATTTCCATGTATATGCAGATAGCTGTGTAGATATTTCCATTTTCATTCAGATAGCGGTTTAGATATTTCCATGTTCAAACAGATAGCGGTGTAGATATTTCCATGTTCATACAGATAGCGGTGTAGATATTTCCATGTTCATCCAGATGGCTGTGTAGATATATCCATATTCATAGAGATAGCGGTGTAGATATTTCCATGTTCATACAGATAGTGGTGTAGATATTTCCATGTTCATACAGATAGCGGTGTAGCTATTTCCATGTTCATACAGATAGCGGTGTAGATATTTCCATGTTCGTACAGATAGCGGTGTAGATATTTCCTTGTTCATACAGATAGCGGTACTGATATTTCCATGTTTATACAGGTAGCAGTGCAGATATTTCCATGTTTACACAGATAGCGGTGTAGATATTTCCATGTTCATACAGATAACGGTGTAGATATTTCCATGTTCATCCAGATGGCTGTGTAGATATATCCATGTTCATACAGATAGCGGTGTAGATATTTCCATGTTCATACAGATAGTGGTGTAGCTATTTCCATGTTTATACAGATAGCAGTGTAGATATTTCCATGTTCAAACAGATAGCGGTGTAGATATTTCCATGTTCATACAGATAGCGGTGCTTATATTTCCATGTTTACACAGGTAGCAGTGTAGATATTTCCATGTTTATACAGATAGCGGTGTAGATATTTCCATGTTTATACAGATAGCGGTGTAGATATTTCCATGTCCATCCAGATGCCTGTGTAGATATATCCATGTTCATACAGATGGCGGTGAAGATAATTCCATGTTCATACAGATTAGCGGTGTAGATATTTCCATGTTCATACAGATGGCGGTGTAGATATTTCCATGTTCATACCGATAGCGGTGTAGTTATTTCCATGTGTAAAGAGATAGCTGTGTAGATATTTCCATGTATATGCAGATAGCTGTGTAGATATTTCCATTTTCATACAGATAGCGGTGTAGCTATTTCCATGTTCATACAGATAGCGGTGTAGATATTTCCATGTTCGTACAGATAGCGGTGTAGATATTTCCATGTTCATACAGATAGCGGTGCTGATATTTCCATGTTTATACAAGTAGCGGTGCAGATATTTCCATGTTTATACAGATAGCGGTATAGATATTTCCATGTTTATACAGATAGCGGTGTAGATATTTCCAGGTTTATACAGATAGCGGTGTAGATATCTCCATCTTAATACAGATGGCGGTGTAGTTATTTATATGTTCATACAGATGGCGGTGCAGATATTTCCATGTTCATACAGATGGCGGTGTAGGTATTTGCATGTTCATACAGATGGCGGTGTAGCTATTTCCATGTTCATACAGATAGCGGTGTAGATATTTCCATCTTCATCCAGATGGCTGTGTAGAGATATCCATGTTCATACAGATGGCAGTGAAGATATTTCCATGTTAATACAGATAGCGGTGTAGATATTTCCATGTTCATACAGATAGTGGTGTAGATATTTCCATGTTCATACAGATAGGGCGGCTGATATTTCCATGTTCATACAGATAGCGGTGCTGATATTTCCATGTTTATACAGGTAGCGGTGTAGATATTTCCAGGTTTATACAGATAGCGGTGTAGACATTTCCATGTTTATACAGATAGCGGTGTAGATATTTCCATGTTTATACAGATAGCGGTGTAGATATCTCTATCTTAATACAGATGGCGGTGTAGATATTTATATGTTCATACAGATGGCCATGCAGATATTTCCATGTTCATACAGATGGCGGTGTAGATATATCCATGTTCCTACAGATAGCAGTGTAGTTATTTCTATGTGTAAAGAGATAGCTGTGTAGATATTTCCATGTATATGCAGATAGCTGTGTAGATATTTCCATTTTTAAGCAGATAGCGGTGTAGATATTTCCATGTTCATCCAGATGGCTGTGTAGATATATCCATGTTCATACAGATAGCGGTGTAGATATTTCCATGTCCATACAGATTGTGCTGAAGATATTTCCATGTTCATACAGATAGCGGTGCAGCTATTTCCATGTTCATACAGATAGCGGTGTAGATATTTCCATGTTCGTACAGATAGCGGTGTAGATATTTCCATGTTCATACAGAAAGCGATGCTTATATTTCCATGTTTATACAGATAGCGGTGTAGATATTTCCATGTTTATACAGATAGCGGTGTAGATGTTTATATGTTCATACAGATGGCGGTGCAGATATTTCCATGTTCATACAGATGGCGGTGTAGATATTTCCATGTTTGTAGAGATAGTGGTGTAGTTATTTCCATGAGTAAAGAGATAGCTTTGTAGATATCTCCATGTATATGCAGATAGCTGTGTAGATATTTCCATTTTCATGCAGATAGCGGTGTAGATATTTCCATGTTCAAACAGATAGCGGTGTAGATATTTCCGTGTTCATACAGATAGTGGTCTAGATATTTCCATGTTCATACAGATAGCGGTGTAGCTATTTCCATGTTCATACAGATAGCGGTGTAGATATTTCCATGTTCATCCAGATGGCTGTGTACATATATCCATGTTCATAGAGATGGCGGTGAAGATATTTCCATGTTTATACAGAAAGCAGTGTAGATATTTCCATGTTCATACAGATAGAGGGGCTGATATTTCCATGTTCATACAGATAGCGGTGCTGATATTTCCATGTTTATACAGGTAGCGGTGTAGATATATCCATGTTTATACAGATAGCGGTGAAGATGTATGCATGTTTACACAGATAGCGGTGTTGATATTTCCATGTATATGCAGATAGCTGTGTAGATATTTCCATTTTCAGGCAGATAGCGGTATAGATATTTCCATGTTCATACAGATAGCGGTGTAGATATTTCCATGTTCATACAGATAGGGGTGTAGATATATCCATGTTTATACAGGTAGCGGTGAAGATGTATGCATGTTTACACAGATAGCGGTGTAGATATTTCCATGTTCATACAGATAGCGGTGTAGATATTTCCATGTTCATCCTGATGGCTGTGTAGATATATCCATGTTCATACAGATAGCTGTGTAGATATTTCCATGTTCATACAGATAGTGCTGTAGATACTTCCATGTTCATACAGATAGCGGTGCAGCTATTTCCATGTTCATACAGATAGCGGTGTAGATATTTCCATGTTCGTACAGATAGCGGTGTAGATATTTCCATGTTCATACAGATAGCGGTGCTTATATTTCCATGTTTATACAGGTAGCGGTGTGGATATTTCCATGTTTATACAGATAGCGGTGTAGATATTTTCATGTTCATACAGATAGTGGTGTAGATATTTCCATGTTCATACAGATGGCGGTGTAGATATTTCCATGTTCATACAGAGAGCGATGTAGTTATTTCCATGTGCAAAGAGATAGCTGTGTAGATATTTCCATGTATATGCAGATAGCAGTGTAGATATTTCCATTTTCATGCAGATAGCGGTTTAGATTTTTCCATGTTCAAACAGATAGCGGTGTAGATATTTCCATGTTCATACAGATAGCGGTGTAGATATTTCCATGTTTATACAGATAGCGGTGAAGATGTATGCATGTTTACACAGATAGCGGTGTAGATATTTCCATGTTCATACAGATAGCGGTGTAGATATCTCCATGCTCATCCAGATGGCTGTGTAGATATATCCATGTTCATAGAGATAGCGGTGTAGATATTTCCATGTTCATACAGATAGCGGTGTAGATATTTCCATGTTCATACAGATAGCGGTGTAGCTATTTCCATGTTCATACAGATAGCGGTGTAGATATTTCCATGTTCATACAGATAGCGGTGTAGCTATTTCCATGTTCATACAGATAGCAGTGTAGATATTTCCATGTTCGTACAGATAGCGGTGTAGATATTTCCATGTTCATACAGATAGCGGTACTGATATTTCCATGTTTATACAGGTAGCGGTGGAGATATTTCCGTGTTTACACAGATAGCGGTGTAGATATTTCCATGTTCATACAGATAGCGGTGCAGGTATTTCCATGTTCATACAGGTGGCTGTGTAGATATATCCATGTTCATACAGATAGCGGTGTAGATATTTCCATGTTCATACAGATAGTGCTGTAGATATTTCCATGTTCATACAGATAGCGGTGTAGCTATTTCCATGTTCATACAGATAGCGGTGTAGATATTTCCATGTTCAAACAGATAGCGGTGTAGATATTTCCATGTTCATACAGATAGCGGTGCTTATATTTCCATGTTTATACAGGTAGCGGTGTAGATATTTCCATGTTTATACAGATAGCGGTGTAGATATTTCCATGTTTATACAGATAGCGGTGTAGATATTTCCATGTCCATCCAGATGGCTGTGTAGATATATCCATGTTCATACAGATGGCGGTGAAGATAATTCCATGTTCATACAGATAGCGGTGTAGATATTTCCATGTTTATACAGATAGCGGTGTAGATATTTCCAGGTTTATACAGATAGCAGTGTAGATATCTCCATCTTAATACAGATGGCGGTGTAGTTATTTATATGTTCATACAGATGGCGGTGCAGATATTTCCATGTTCATACAGATGGCGGTGTAGATATTTGCATGTTCATACAGATGGCGGTGTAGCTATTTCCATGTTCATGGAGATAGCGGTGTAGATATTTCCATGTTCATCCAGATGGCTGTGTAGAGATATCCTTGTTCATACAGATGGCGGTGAAGATATTTCCATGCTCATACAGATAGCGGTGTAGATATTTCCATGTTCATACAGATAGTGGTGTAGATATTTCCAAGTTCATACAGATAGGGCGGCTGATATTTCCATGTTCATACAGATAGCGGTGCTGATATTTCCATGTTTATACAGGTAGCGGTGTAGATATTTCCAGGTTTATACAGATAGCGGTGTAGACATTTCCATGTTTATACAGATAGCGGTGTAGATATTTCCATGTTTATACAGATAGCGGTGTAGATATCTCTATCTTAATACAGATGGCGGTGTAGATATTTATATGTTCATACAGATGGCCATGCAGATATTTCCATGTTCATACAGATGGCGGTGTAGATATATCCATGTTCATACAGATAGCAGTGTAGTTATTTCCATGTGTAAAGAGATAGCTGTGTAGATATTTCGAAGTATATGCAGATAGCTGTGTAGATATTTCCATTTTTAAGCAGATAGCGGTGTAGATATTTCCATGTTCATCCAGATGTCTGTGTAGATATATCCATGTTCATACAGATAGCGGTGTAGATATTTCCATGTCCATACCAATAGTGCTGAAGATATTTCCATGTTCGTACAGATAGAGGGGCTGATATTTCCATGTTCATACAGATAGCGGTGCTGATATTTCCATGTTTATACAGACAGCGGTGTAGATATTTATATGTTCATACAGATGGCGGTGCAGATATTTCCATGTTCATACAGATGGCGGTGTAGATATTTCCATGTTTATAGAGATAGTGGTGTAGTTATTTCCATGTGTAAAGAGATAGCTTTGTAGATATTTCCATGTATATGCAGATAGCTGTGTAGATATTTCCATTTTCATGCAGATAGCGGTGTAGATATTTCCATATTCAAACAGATAGCGGTGTAGATATTTCCATGTTCATACAGATAGTGGTGTAGCTATTTCCATGTTCATACAGATAGCGGTGTAGCTATTTCCATGTTCATACAGATAGCGGTGTAGATATTTCCATGTTCATCCAGATGGCTGTGTAGATATATCCATGTTCATAGAGATGGCGGTGAAGATATTTCCATGTTCATACAGATAGCGGTGTAGATATTTCCATGTTCATACAGATAGAGGGGCTGATATTTCCATGTTCATACAGATAGGGGTGCTGATATTTCCATGTTTATACAGGTAGCGGTGTAGATATTTCCAAGTTTATACAGATAGCGGTGTAGACATTTCCATGTTTATACAGATAGCGGTGTAGATATTTCCATGTTTATACAGTTAGCGGTGTAGATATCTCCATCTTAATACAGATGGTGGTTTAGATATTTATATGTTCATACAGATGGCCGTGCAGATATTTCCATGTTCATACAGATGGCGGTGTAGATATTTCCATGTTCATACCGATAGCGGGGTAGTTATTTCCATGTGTAAAGAGATAGCTGTGTAGATATTTCCATGTACATGCAGATAGCTGTGTAGATATTTCCATTTTCAGGCAGATAGCGGTTTAGGTATTTCCATGTTCAAACAGATAGCGGTGTAGATATTTCCATGTTCATACAGATAGCGGTGTAGATATATCCATGTTTATACAGATAGCGGTGAAGATGTATGCATGTTTACACAGATAGCGGTGTAGATATTTCCATGTTCATACAGATAGCGGTGTAGATATTTCCATGTTCATACAGATAGTGCTGTAGATATTTCCATGTTCATACAGATAGCAGTGCAGCTATTTCCATGTTCATACAGATAGCGGTGTAGATATTTCCATGTTCGTACAGATAGCGGTGTAGATATTTCCATGTTCATACAGATAGCGGTGCTTATATTTCCATGTTTATACAGGTAGCGGTGTGGATATTTCCATGTTTATACAGATAGCGGTTTAGATATTTCCATGTTTATACAGATAGCGGTGTAGATATTTCCAAGTTTATACAGATAGCGGTGTAGATATTTTCATGTTCATACAGATAGTGGTGTAGATATTTCCATGTTCATACAGATGGCGGTGTAGATATTTCCATGTTCATACAGAGAGCGATGTAGTTATTTCCATGTGCAAAGAGATAGCTGTGTAGATATTTCCATGTATATGCAGATAGCAGTGTAGATATTTCCATTTTCATGCAGATAGCGGTTTAGATTTTTCCATGTTCAAACAGATAGCGGTGTAGATATTTCCATGTTCATACAGATAGCGGTGCAGATATTTCCATGTTTATACAGATAGCGGTGAAGATGTATGCATGTTTACACAGATAGCGGTGTAGATATTTCCATGTTCAAACAGATAGCGGTGTAGATATTTCCATGTTCATACAGATAGCGGTACTGATATTTCCATGTTTATACAGGTAGCGGTGGAGATATTTCCGTGTTTACACAGATAGCGGTGTAGATATTTCCATGTTCATACAGATAGCGGTGCAGGTATTTCCATGTTCATACAGGTGGCTGTGTAGATATATCCATGTTCATACAGATAGCGGTGTAGATATTTCCATGTTCATACAGATAGTGCTGTAGATATTTCCATGTTCATACAGATAGCGGTGTAGCTATTTCCATGTTCATACAGATAGCGGTGTAGATATTTCCATGTTCAAACAGATAGCGGTGTAGATATTTCCATGTTCATACAGATAGCGGTGCTTATATTTCCATGTTTATACAGGTAGCGGTGTAGATATTTCCATGTTTATACAGATAGCGGTGCAGATATTTCCATGTTTATACAGATAGCGGTGTAGATATTTCCATGTCCATCCAGATGGCTGTGTAGATATATCCATGTTCATACAGATGGCGGTGAAGATAATTCCATGTTCATACAGATATCGGTGTAGATATTTCCATGTTTATACAGATAGCGGTGTAGATATTTCCAGGTTTATACAGATAGCAGTGTAGATATCTCCATCTTAATACAGATGGCGGTGTAGTTATTTATATGTTCATACAGATGGCGGTGCAGATATTTCCATGTTCATACAGATGGCGGTGTAGATATTTGCATGTTCATACAGATGGCGGTGTAGCTATTTCCCTGTTCATGGAGATAGCGGTGTAGATATTTCCATGTTCATCCAGATGGCTGTGTAGAGATATCCTTGTTCATACAGATGGCGGTGATGATATTTCCATGCTCATACAGATAGCGGTGTAGATATTTCCATGTTCATACAGATAGTGGTGTAGATATTTCCAAGTTCATACAGATAGGGCGGCTGATATTTCCATGTTCATACAGATAGCGGTGCTGATATTTCCATGTTTATACAGGTAGCGGTGTAGATATTTCCAGGTTTATACAGATAGCGGTGTAGACATTTCCATGTTTATACAGATAGCGGTGTAGATATTTCCATGTTTATACAGATAGCGGTGTTGATATCTCTATCTTAATACAGATGGCGGTGTAGATATTTATATGTTCATACAGATGGCCATGCAGATATTTCCATGTTCATACAGATGGCGGTGTAGATATATCCATGTTCATACAGATAGCAGTGTAGTTATTTCCATGTGTAAAGAGATAGCTGTGTAGATATTTCGATGTATATGCAGATAGCTGTGTAGATATTTCCATTTTTAAGCAGATAGCGGTGTAGATATTTCCATGTTCATCCAGATGTCTGTGTAGATATATCCATGTTCATACAGATAGCGGTGTAGATATTTCCATGTCCATACAAATAGTGCTGAAGATATTTCCATGTTCGTACAGATAGAGGGGCTGATATTTCCATGTTCATACAGATAGCGGTGCTGATATTTCCATGTTTATACAGACAGCGGTGTAGATATTTATATGTTCATACAGATGGCGGTGCAGATATTTCCATGTTCATCCAGATGGCTGTGTAGATATATCCATGTTCATACAGATGGCGGTGAAGATACTTCCATGTTCATACAGATAGCGGTGTAGATATTTCCATGTTTATACAGATAGTGTTGTAGATATTTCCATGTTCATACAGATAGCGGTGTAGCTATTTCCATGTTCATACAGATAGCGGTGTAGATATTTCCATGTTCATCCAGATGTCTGTGTAGACATATCCATGTTCATACAGATGGCGGTGAAGATAATTCCATGTTCATACAGGTAGCGGTGTAGATATTTCCATGTTCATACAGATAGCGGTGTAGATATTCCCATGCTTATACAGATAGCGGTGTAGATATCTCCATCTTAATTCAGATGGCGGTGTAGGTATTTATATGTTCATACAGATGGCCGTGCAGATATTTCCATGTTCATACAGATGGCGGTGTAGATATTTCCATGTTCATACAGATAGCGGTGTAGATATTTCCATGTTCATCCAGATGGCTGTGTAGATATATCCATATTCATAGAGATAGCGGTGTAGATATTTCCATGTTCATACAGATAGTGGTGTAGATATTTCCATGTTCATACAGATAGCGGTGTAGCTATTTCCATGTTCATACAGATAGCTGTGTAGATATTTCCATGTTCGTACAGATAGCGGTGTAGATATTTCCTTGTTCATACAGATAGCGGTACTGATATTTCCATGTTTATACAGGTAGCGGTGCAGATATTTCCATGTTTACACAGATAGCGGTGTAGATATTTCCATGTTCATACAGATAACGGTGTAGATATTTCCATGTTCATCCAGATGGCTGTGTAGATATATCCATGTTCATACAGATAGCGGTGTAGATATTTCCATGTTCATACAGATAGTGGTGTAGCTATTTCCATGTTTATACAGATAGCAGTGTAGATATTTCCATGTTCAAACAGATAGCGGTGTAGATATTTCCATGTTCATACAGATAGCGGTGCTTATATTTCCATGTTTACACAGGTAGCAGTGTAGATATTTCCATGTTTATACAGATAGCGGTGTAGATATTTCCATGTTTATACAGATAGCGGTGTAGATATTTCCATGTCCATCCAGATGCCTGTGTAGATATATCCATGTTCATACAGATGGCGGTGAAGATAATTCCATGTTCATACAGATTAGCGGTGTAGATATTTCCATGTTCATACAGATGGCGGTGTAGATATTTCCATGTTCATACCGATAGCGGTGTAGTTATTTCCATGTGTAAAGAGATAGCTGTGTAGATATTTCCATGTATATGCAGATAGCTGTGTAGATATTTCCATTTTCATACAGATAGCGGTGTAGCTATTTCCATGTTCATACAGATAGCGGTGTAGATATTTCCATGTTCGTACAGATAGCGGTGTAGATATTTCCATGTTCATACAGATAGCGGTGCTGATATTTCCATGTTTATACAAGTAGCGGTGCAGATATTTCCATGTTTATACAGATAGCGGTATAGATATTTCCATGTTTATACAGATAGCGGTGTAGATATTTCCAGGTTTATACAGATAGCGGTGTAGATATCTCCATCTTAATACAGATGGCGGTGTAGTTATTTATATGTTCATACAGATGGCGGTGCAGATATTTCCATGTTCATACAGATGGCGGTGTAGGTATTTGCATGTTCATACAGATGGCGGTGTAGCTATTTCCATGTTCATACAGATAGCGGTGTAGATATTTCCATCTTCATCCAGATGGCTGTGTAGAGATATCCATGTTCATACAGATGGCGGTGAAGATATTTCCATGTTAATACAGATAGCGGTGTAGATATTTCCATGTTCATACAGATAGTGGTGTAGATATTTCCATGTTCATACAGATAGGGCGGCTGATATTTCCATGTTCATACAGATAGCGGTGCTGATATTTCCATGTTTATACAGGTAGCGGTGTAGATATTTCCAGGTTTATACAGATAGCGGTGTAGACATTTCCATGTTTATACAGATAGCGGTGTAGATATTTCCATGTTTATACAGATAGCGGTGTAGATATCTCTATCTTAATACAGATGGCGGTGTAGATATTTATATGTTCATACAGATGGCCATGCAGATATTTCCATGTTCATACAGATGGCGGTGTAGATATATCCATGTTCCTACAGATAGCAGTGTAGTTATTTCTATGTGTAAAGAGATAGCTGTGTAGATATTTCCATGTATATGCAGATAGCTGTGTAGATATTTCCATTTTTAAGCAGATAGCGGTGTAGATATTTCCATGTTCATCCAGATGGCTGTGTAGATATTTCCATGTTCATACAGATGGCGGTGTAGATATTTCCATGTTCATACAGAGAGCGATGTAGTTATTTCCATGTGCAAAGAGATAGCTGTGTAGATATTTCCATGTATATGCAGATAGCAGTGTAGATATTTCCATTTTCATGCAGATAGCGGTTTAGATTTTTCCATGTTCAAACAGATAGCGGTGTAGATATTTCCATGTTCATACAGATAGCGGTGTAGATATTTCCATGTTTATACAGATAGCGGTGAAGATGTATGCATGTTTACACAGATAGCGGTGTAGATATTTCCATGTTCATACAGATAGCGGTGTAGATATCTCCATGTTCATCCAGATGGCTGTGTAGATATATCCATGTTCATAGAGATAGCGGTGTAGATATTTCCATGTTCATACAGATAGTGGTGTAGATATTTCCATGTTCATACAGATAGCGGTGTAGCTATTTCCATGTTCATACAGATAGCGGTGTAGATATTTCCATGTTCATACAGATAGCGGTGTAGCTATTTCCATGTTCATACAGATAGCAGTGTAGATATTTCCATGTTCGTACAGATAGCGGTGTAGATATTTCCATGTTCATACAGATAGCGGTACTGATATTTCCATGTTTATACAGGTAGCGGTGGAGATATTTCCGTGTTTACACAGATAGCGGTGTAGATATTTCCATGTTCATACAGATAGCGGTGCAGGTATTTCCATGTTCATACAGGTGGCTGTGTAGATATATCCATGTTCATACAGATAGCGGTGTAGATATTTCCATGTTCATACAGATAGTGCTGTAGATATTTCCATGTTCATACAGATAGCGGTGTAGCTATTTCCATGTTCATACAGATAGCGGTGTAGATATTTCCATGTTCAAACAGATAGCGGTGTAGATATTTCCATGTTCATACAGATAGCGGTGCTGATATTTCCATGTTTATACAGACAGCGGTGTAGATATTTATATGTTCATACAGATGGCGGTGCAGATATTTCCATGTTCATACAGATGGCGGTGTAGATATTTCCATGTTTATAGAGATAGTGGTGTAGTTATTTCCATGTGTAAAGAGATAGCTTTGTAGATATTTCCATGTATATGCAGATAGCTGTGTAGATATTTCCATTTTCATGCAGATAGCGGTGTAGATATTTCCATATTCAAACAGATAGCGGTGTAGATATTTCCATGTTCATACAGATAGTGGTGTAGCTATTTCCATGTTCATACAGATAGCGGTGTAGCTATTTCCATGTTCATACAGATAGCGGTGTAGATATTTCCATGTTCATCCAGATGGCTGTGTAGATATATCCATGTTCATAGAGATGGCGGTGAAGATATTTCCATGTTCATACAGATAGCGGTGTAGATATTTCCATGTTCATACAGATAGAGGGGCTGATATTTCCATGTTCATACAGATAGGGGTGCTGATATTTCCATGTTTATACAGGTAGCGGTGTAGATATTTCCAAGTTTATACAGATAGCGGTGTAGACATTTCCATGTTTATACAGATAGCGGTGTAGATATTTCCATGTTTATACAGTTAGCGGTGTAGATATCTCCATCTTAATACAGATGGTGGTTTAGATATTTATATGTTCATACAGATGGCCGTGCAGATATTTCCATGTTCATACAGATGGCGGTGTAGATATTTCCATGTTCATACCGATAGCGGGGTAGTTATTTCCATGTGTAAAGAGATAGCTGTGTAGATATTTCCATGTACATGCAGATAGCTGTGTAGATATTTCCATTTTCAGGCAGATAGCGGTTTAGGTATTTCCATGTTCAAACAGATAGCGGTGTAGATATTTCCATGTTCATACAGATAGCGGTGTAGATATATCCATGTTTATACAGATAGCGGTGAAGATGTATGCATGTTTACACAGATAGCGGTGTAGATATTTCCATGTTCATACAGATAGCGGTGTAGATATTTCCATGTTCATACAGATAGTGCTGTACATATTTCCATGTTCATACAGATAGCAGTGCAGCTATTTCCATGTTCATACAGATAGCGGTGTAGATATTTCCATGTTCGTACAGATAGCGGTGTAGATATTTCCATGTTCATACAGATAGCGGTGCTTATATTTCCATGTTTATACAGGTAGCGGTGTGGATATTTCCATGTTTATACAGATAGCGGTTTAGATATTTCCATGTTTATACAGATAGCGGTGTAGATATTTCCAAGTTTATACAGATAGCGGTGTAGATATTTTCATGTTCATACAGATAGTGGTGTAGATATTTCCATGTTCATACAGATGGCGGTGTAGATATTTCCATGTTCATACAGAGAGCGATGTAGTTATTTCCATGTGCAAAGAGATAGCTGTGTAGATATTTCCATGTATATGCAGATAGCAGTGTAGATATTTCCATTTTCATGCAGATAGCGGTTTAGATTTTTCCATGTTCAAACAGATAGCGGTGTAGATATTTCCATGTTCATACAGATAGCGGTGTAGATATTTCCATGTTTATACAGATAGCGGTGAAGATGTATGCATGTTTACACAGATAGCGGTGTAGATATTTCCATGTTCAAACAGATAGCGGTGTAGATATTTCCATGTTCATACAGATAGCGGTACTGATATTTCCATGTTTATACAGGTAGCGGTGGAGATATTTCCGTGTTTACACAGATAGCGGTGTAGATATTTCCATGTTCATACAGATAGCGGTGCAGGTATTTCCATGTTCATACAGGTGGCTGTGTAGATATATCCATGTTCATACAGATAGCGGTGTAGATATTTCCATGTTCATACAGATAGTGCTGTAGATATTTCCATGTTCATACAGATAGCGGTGTAGCTATTTCCATGTTCATACAGATAGCGGTGTAGATATTTCCATGTTCAAACAGATAGCGGTGTAGATATTTCCATGTTCATACAGATAGCGGTGCTTATATTTCCATGTTTATACAGGTAGCGGTGTAGATATTTCCATGTTTATACAGATAGCGGTGCAGATATTTCCATGTTTATACAGATAGCGGTGTAGATATTTCCATGTCCATCCAGATGGCTGTGTAGATATATCCATGTTCATACAGATGGCGGTGAAGATAATTCCATGTTCATACAGATAGCGGTGTAGATATTTCCATGTTTATACAGATAGCGGTGTAGATATTTCCAGGTTTATACAGATAGCAGTGTAGATATCTCCATCTTAATACAGATGGCGGTGTAGTTATTTATATGTTCATACAGATGGCGGTGCAGATATTTCCATGTTCATACAGATGGCGGTGTATATATTTGCATGTTCATACAGATGGCGGTGTAGCTATTTCCATGTTCATGGAGATAGCGGTGTAGATATTTCCATGTTCATCCAGATGGCTGTGTAGAGATATCCTTGTTCATACAGATGGCGGTGATGATATTTCCATGCTCATACAGATAGCGGTGTAGATATTTCCATGTTCATACAGATAGTGGTGTAGATATTTCCAAGTTCATACAGATAGGGCGGCTGATATTTCCATGTTCATACAGATAGCGGTGCTGATATTTCCATGTTTATACAGATAGCGGTGCAGATATTTCCATGTTTATACAGATAGCGGTGTAGATATTTCCATGTCCATCCAGATGGCTGTGTAGATATATCCATGTTCATACAGATGGCGGTGAAGATAATTCCATGTTCATACAGATAGCGGTGTAGATATTTCCAAGTTTATACAGATAGCGGTGTAGATATTTCCAGGTTTATACAGATAGCAGTGTAGATATCTCCATCTTAATACAGATGGCGGTGTAGTTATTTATATGTTCATACAGATGGCGGTGCAGATATTTCCATGTTCATACAGATGGCGGTGTAGATATTTGCATGTTCATACAGATGGCGGTGTAGCTATTTCCCTGTTCATGGAGATAGCGGTGTAGATATTTCCATGTTCATCCAGATGGCTGTGTAGAGATATCCTTGTTCATACAGATGGCGGTGATGATATTTCCATGCTCATACAGATAGCGGTGTAGATATTTCCATGTTCATACAGATAGTGGTGTAGATATTTCCAAGTTCATACAGATAGGGCTGCTGATATTTCCATGTTCATACAGATAGCGGTGCTGATATTTCCATGTTTATACAGGTAGCGGTGTAGATATTTCCAGGTTTATACAGATAGCGGTGTAGACATTTCCATGTTTATACAGATAGCGGTGTAGATATTTCCATGTTTATACAGATAGCGGTGTTGATATCTCTATCTTAATACAGATGGCGGTGTAGATATTTATATGTTCATACAGATGGCCATGCAGATATTTCCATGTTCATACAGATGGCGGTGTAGATATATCCATGTTCATACAGATAGCAGTGTAGTTATTTCCATGTGTAAAGAGATAGCTGTGTAGATATTTCGATGTATATGCAGATAGCTGTGTAGATATTTCCATTTTTAAGCAGATAGCGGTGTAGATATTTCCATGTTCATCCAGATGTCTGTGTAGATATATCCATGTTCATACAGATAGCGGTGTAGATATTTCCATGTCCATACAAATAGTGCTGAAGATATTTCCATGTTCGTACAGATAGAGGGGCTGATATTTCCATGTTCATACAGATAGCGGTGCTGATATTTCCATGTTTATACAGACAGCGGTGTAGATATTTATATGTTCATACAGATGGCGGTGCAGATATTTCCATGTTCATCCAGATGGCTGTGTAGATATATCCATGTTCATACAGATGGCGGTGAAGATACTTCCATGTTCATACAGATAGCGGTGTAGATATTTCCATGTTTATACAGATAGTGTTGTAGATATTTCCATGTTCATACAGATAGCGGTGTAGCTATTTCCATGTTCATACAGATAGCGGTGTAGATATTTCCAAGTTCATCCAGATGTCTGTGTAGACATATCCATGTTCATACAGATGGCGGTGAAGATAATTCCATGTTCATACAGGTAGCGGTGTAGATATTTCCATGTTCATACAGATAGCGGTGTAGATATTCCCATGCTTATACAGATAGCGGTGTAGATATCTCCATCTTAATTCAGATGGCGGTGTAGGTATTTATATGTTCATACAGATGGCCGTGCAGATATTTCCATGTTCATACAGATGGCGGTGTAGATATTTCCATGTTCATACAGATAGCGGTGTAGATATTTCCATGTTCATCCAGATGGCTGTGTAGATATATCCATATTCATAGAGATAGCGGTGTAGATATTTCCATGTTCATACAGATAGTGGTGTAGATATTTCCATGTTCATACAGATAGCGGTGTAGCTATTTCCATGTTCATACAGATAGCTGTGTAGATATTTCCATGTTCGTACAGATAGCGGTGTAGATATTTCCTTGTTCATACAGATAGCGGTACTGATATTTCCATGTTTATACAGGTAGCGGTGCAGATATTTCCATGTTTACACAGATAGCGGTGTAGATATTTCCATGTTCATACAGATAACGGTGTAGATATTTCCATGTTCATCCAGATGGCTGTGTAGATATATCCATGTTCATACAGATAGCGGTGTAGATATTTCCATGTTCATACAGATAGTGGTGTAGCTATTTCCATGTTTATACAGATAGCAGTGTAGATATTTCCATGTTCAAACAGATAGCGGTGTAGATATTTCCATGTTCATACAGATAGCGGTGCTTATATTTCCATGTTTACACAGGTAGCAGTGAAGATATTTCCATGTTTATACAGATAGCGGTGTAGATATTTCCATGTTTATACAGATAGCGGTGTAGATATTTCCATGTCCATCCAGATGCCTGTGTAGATATATCCATGTTCATACAGATGGCGGTGAAGATAATTCCATGTTCATACAGATTAGCGGTGTAGATATTTCCATGTTCATACAGATGGCGGTGTAGATATTTCCATGTTCATACCGATAGCGGTGTAGTTATTTCCATGTGTAAAGAGATAGCTGTGTAGATATTTCCATGTATATGCAGATAGCTGTGTAGATATTTCCATTTTCATACAGATAGCGGTGTAGCTATTTCCATGTTCATACAGATAGCGGTGTAGATATTTCCATGTTCGTACAGATAGCGGTGTAGATATTTCCATGTTCATACAGATAGCGGTGCTGATATTTCCATGTTTATACAAGTAGCGGTGCAGATATTTCCATGTTTATACAGATAGCGGTATAGATATTTCCATGTTTATACAGATAGCGGTGTAGATATTTCCAGGTTTATACAGATAGCGGTGTAGATATCTCCATCTTAATACAGATGGCGGTGTAGTTATTTATATGTTCATACAGATGGCGGTGCAGATATTTCCATGTTCATACAGATGGCGGTGTAGGTATTTGCATGTTCATACAGATGGCGGTGTAGCTATTTCCATGTTCATACAGATAGCGGTGTAGATATTTCCATCTTCATCCAGATGGCTGTGTAGAGATATCCATGTTCATACAGATGGCGGTGAAGATATTTCCATGTTAATACAGATAGCGGTGTAGATATTTCCATGTTCATACAGATAGTGGTGTAGATATTTCCATGTTCATACAGATAGGGCGGCTGATATTTCCATGTTCATACAGATAGCGGTGCTGATATTTCCATGTTTATACAGGTAGCGGTGTAGATATTTCCAGGTTTATACAGATAGCGGTGTAGACATTTCCATGTTTATACAGATAGCGGTGTAGATATTTCCATGTTTATACAGATAGCGGTGTAGATATCTCTATCTTAATACAGATGGCGGTGTAGATATTTATATGTTCATACAGATGGCCATGCAGATATTTCCATGTTCATAAAGATGGCGGTGTAGATATATCCATGTTCCTACAGATAGCAGTGTAGTTATTTCTATGTGTAAAGAGATAGCTGTGTAGATATTTCCATGTATATGCAGATAGCTGTGTAGATATTTCCATTTTTAAGCAGATAGCGGTGTAGATATTTCCATGTTCATCCAGATGGCTGTGTAGATATATCCATGTTCATACAGATAGCGGTGTAGATATTTCCATGTCCATACAGATAGTGCTGAAGATATTTCCATGTTCATACAGATAGCGGTGCAGCTATTTCCATGTTCATACAGATAGCGGTGTAGATATTTCCATGTTCGTACAGATAGCGGTGTAGATATTTCCATGTTCATACAGATAGCGGTGCTTATATTTCCATGTTTATACAGATAGCGGTGTAGATATTTCCATGTTTATACAGATAGCGGTGTAGATGTTTATATGTTCATACAGATGGCGGTGCAGATATTTCCATGTTCATACAGATGGCGGTGTAGATATTTCCATGTTTGTAGAGATAGTGGTGTAGTTATTTCCATGAGTAAAGAGATAGCTTTGTAGATATCTCCATGTATATGCAGATAGCTGTGTAGATATTTCCATTTTCATGCAGATAGCGGTGTAGATATTTCCATTTTCAAACAGATAGCGGTGTAGATATTTCCGTGTTCATACAGATAGTGGTCTAGATATTTCCATGTTCATACAGATAGCGGTGTAGCTATTTCCATGTTCATACAGATAGCGGTGTAGATATTTCCATGTTCATCCAGATGGCTGTGTACATATATCCATGTTCATAGAGATGGCGGTGAAGAT
Organism: Gorilla gorilla gorilla; assembly: GCF_029281585.2. NCBI lineage: Eukaryota > Metazoa > Chordata > Mammalia > Primates > Hominidae > Gorilla > Gorilla gorilla. Next base: position 2,594,780 of record NC_073233.2, on the reverse strand, counting down.
ATTTCCATGTTTATACAGAAAGCAGTGTAGATATTTCCATGTTCATACAGATAGAGGGGCTGATATTTCCATGTTCATACAGATAGCGGTGCTGATATTTCCATGTTTATACAGGTAGCGGTGTAGATATATCCATGTTTATACAGATAGCGGTGAAGATGTATGCATGTTTACACAGATAGCGGTGTTGATATTTCCATGTATATGCAGATAGCTGTGTAGATATTTCCATTTTCAGGCAGATAGCGGTATAGATATTTCCATGTTCAAACAGATAGCGGTGTAGATATTTCCATGTTCATACAGATAGCGGTGTAGATATATCCATGTTTATACAGGTAGCGGTGAAGATGTATGCATGTTTACACAGATAGCGGTGTAGATATTTCCATGTTCATACAGATAGCGGTGTAGATATTTCCATGTTCATCCTGATGGCTGTGTAGATATATCCATGTTCATACAGATAGCTGTGTAGATATTTCCATGTTCATACAGATAGTGCTGTAGATACTTCCATGTTCATACAGATAGCGGTGCAGCTATTTCCATGTTCATACAGATAGCGGTGTAGATATTTCCATGTTCGTACAGATAGCGGTGTAGATATTTCCATGTTCATACAGATAGCGGTGCTTATATTTCCATGTTTATACAGGTAGCGGTGTGGATATTTCCATGTTTATACAGATAGCGGTGTAGATATTTTCATGTTCATACAGATAGTGGTGTAGATATTTCCATGTTCATACAGATGGCGGTGTAGATATTTCCATGTTCATACAGAGAGCGATGTAGTTATTTCCATGTGCAAAGAGATAGCTGTGTAGATATTTCCATGTATATGCAGATAGCAGTGTAGATATTTCCATTTTCATGCAGATAGCGGTTTAGATTTTTCCATGTTCAAACAGATAGCGGTGTAGATATTTCCATGTTCATACAGATAGCGGTGTAGATATTTCCATGTTTATACAGATAGCGGTGAAGATGTATGCATGTTTACACAGATAGCGGTGTAGATATTTCCATGTTCATACAGATAGCGGTGTAGATATCTCCATGTTCATCCAGATGGCTGTGTAGATATATCCATGTTCATAGAGATAGCGGTGTAGATATTTCCATGTTCATACAGATAGCGGTGTAGCTATTTCCATGTTCATACAGATAGCGGTGTAGATATTTCCATGTTCATACAGATAGCGGTGTAGCTATTTCCATGTTCATACAGATAGCAGTGTAGATATTTCCATGTTCGTACAGATAGCGGTGTAGATATTTCCATGTTCATACAGATAGCGGTACTGATATTTCCATGTTTATACAGGTAGCGGTGGAGATATTTCCGTGTTTACACAGATAGCGGTGTAGATATTTCCATGTTCATACAGATAGCGGTGCAGGTATTTCCATGTTCATACAGGTGGCTGTGTAGATATATCCATGTTCATACAGATAGCGGTGTAGATATTTCCATGTTCATACAGATAGTGCTGTAGATATTTCCATGTTCATACAGATAGCGGTGTAGCTATTTCCATGTTCATACAGATAGCGGTGTAGATATTTCCATGTTCAAACAGATAGCGGTGTAGATATTTCCATGTTCATACAGATAGCGGTGCTGATATTTCCATGTTTATACAGACAGCGGTGTAGATATTTATATGTTCATACAGATGGCGGTGCAGATATTTCCATGTTCATACAGATGGCGGTGTAGATATTTCCATGTTTATAGAGATAGTGGTGTAGTTATTTCCATGTGTAAAGAGATAGCTTTGTAGATATTTCCATGTATATGCAGATAGCTGTGTAGATATTTCCATTTTCATGCAGATAGCGGTGTAGATATTTCCATATTCAAACAGATAGCGGTGTAGATATTTCCATGTTCATACAGATAGTGGTGTAGCTATTTCCATGTTCATACAGATAGCGGTGTAGCTATTTCCATGTTCATACAGATAGCGGTGTAGATATTTCCATGTTCATCCAGATGGCTGTGTAGATATATCCATGTTCATAGAGATGGCGGTGAAGATATTTCCATGTTCATACAGATAGCGGTGTAGATATTTCCATGTTCATACAGATAGAGGGGCTGATATTTCCATGTTCATACAGATAGGGGTGCTGATATTTCCATGTTTATACAGGTAGCGGTGTAGATATTTCCAAGTTTATACAGATAGCGGTGTAGACATTTCCATGTTTATACAGATAGCGGTGTAGATATTTCCATGTTTATACAGTTAGCGGTGTAGATATCTCCATCTTAATACAGATGGTGGTTTAGATATTTATATGTTCATACAGATGGCCGTGCAGATATTTCCATGTTCATACAGATGGCGGTGTAGATATTTCCATGTTCATACCGATAGCGGGGTAGTTATTTCCATGTGTAAAGAGATAGCTGTGTAGATATTTCCATGTACATGCAGATAGCTGTGTAGATATTTCCATTTTCAGGCAGATAGCGGTTTAGGTATTTCCATGTTCAAACAGATAGCGGTGTAGATATTTCCATGTTCATACAGATAGCGGTGTAGATATATCCATGTTTATACAGATAGCGGTGAAGATGTATGCATGTTTACACAGATAGCGGTGTAGATATTTCCATGTTCATACAGATAGCGGTGTAGATATTTCCATGTTCATACAGATAGTGCTGTACATATTTCCATGTTCATACAGATAGCAGTGCAGCTATTTCCATGTTCATACAGATAGCGGTGTAGATATTTCCATGTTCGTACAGATAGCGGTGTAGATATTTCCATGTTCATACAGATAGCGGTGCTTATATTTCCATGTTTATACAGGTAGCGGTGTGGATATTTCCATGTTTATACAGATAGCGGTTTAGATATTTCCATGTTTATACAGATAGCGGTGTAGATATTTCCAAGTTTATACAGATAGCGGTGTAGATATTTTCATGTTCATACAGATAGTGGTGTAGATATTTCCATGTTCATACAGATGGCGGTGTAGATATTTCCATGTTCATACAGAGAGCGATGTAGTTATTTCCATGTGCAAAGAGATAGCTGTGTAGATATTTCCATGTATATGCAGATAGCAGTGTAGATATTTCCATTTTCATGCAGATAGCGGTTTAGATTTTTCCATGTTCAAACAGATAGCGGTGTAGATATTTCCATGTTCATACAGATAGCGGTGTAGATATTTCCATGTTTATACAGATAGCGGTGAAGATGTATGCATGTTTACACAGATAGCGGTGTAGATATTTCCATGTTCAAACAGATAGCGGTGTAGATATTTCCATGTTCATACAGATAGCGGTACTGATATTTCCATGTTTATACAGGTAGCGGTGGAGATATTTCCGTGTTTACACAGATAGCGGTGTAGATATTTCCATGTTCATACAGATAGCGGTGCAGGTATTTCCATGTTCATACAGGTGGCTGTGTAGATATATCCATGTTCATACAGATAGCGGTGTAGATATTTCCATGTTCATACAGATAGTGCTGTAGATATTTCCATGTTCATACAGATAGCGGTGTAGCTATTTCCATGTTCATACAGATAGCGGTGTAGATATTTCCATGTTCAAACAGATAGCGGTGTAGATATTTCCATGTTCATACAGATAGCGGTGCTTATATTTCCATGTTTATACAGGTAGCGGTGTAGATATTTCCATGTTTATACAGATAGCGGTGCAGATATTTCCATGTTTATACAGATAGCGGTGTAGATATTTCCATGTCCATCCAGATGGCTGTGTAGATATATCCATGTTCATACAGATGGCGGTGAAGATAATTCCATGTTCATACAGATAGCGGTGTAGATATTTCCATGTTTATACAGATAGCGGTGTAGATATTTCCAGGTTTATACAGATAGCAGTGTAGATATCTCCATCTTAATACAGATGGCGGTGTAGTTATTTATATGTTCATACAGATGGCGGTGCAGATATTTCCATGTTCATACAGATGGCGGTGTAGATATTTGCATGTTCATACAGATGGCGGTGTAGCTATTTCCATGTTCATGGAGATAGCGGTGTAGATATTTCCATGTTCATCCAGATGGCTGTGTAGAGATATCCTTGTTCATACAGATGGCGGTGATGATATTTCCATGCTCATACAGATAGCGGTGTAGATATTTCCATGTTCATACAGATAGTGGTGTAGATATTTCCAAGTTCATACAGATAGGGGGGCTGATATTTCCATGTTCATACAGATAGCGGTGCTGATATTTCCATGTTTATACAGGTAGCGGTGTAGATATTTCCAGGTTTATACAGATAGCGGTGTAGACATTTCCATGTTTATACAGATAGCAGTGTAGATATTTCCATGTTTATACAGATAGCGGTGTTGATATCTCTATCTTAATACAGATGGCGGTGTAGATATTTATATGTTCATACAGATGGCCATGCAGATATTTCCATGTTCATACAGATGGCGGTGTAGATATATCCATGTTCATACAGATAGCAGTGTAGTTATTTCCATGTGTAAAGAGATAGCTGTGTAGATATTTCGAAGTATATGCAGATAGCTGTGTAGATATTTCCATTTTTAAGCAGATAGCGGTGTAGATATTTCCATGTTCATCCAGATGTCTGTGTAGATATATCCATGTTCATACAGATAGCGGTGTAGATATTTCCATGTCCATACAAATAGTGCTGAAGATATTTCCATGTTCGTACAGATAGAGGGGCTGATATTTCCATGTTCATACAGATAGCGGTGCTGATATTTCCATGTTTATACAGACAGCGGTGTAGATATTTATATGTTCATACAGATGGCGGTGCAGATATTTCCATGTTCATCCAGATGGCTGTGTAGATATATCCATGTTCATACAGATGGCGGTGAAGATACTTCCATGTTCATACAGATAGCGGTGTAGATATTTCCATGTTTATACAGATAGTGTTGTAGATATTTCCATGTTCATACAGATAGCGGTGTAGCTATTTCCATGTTCATACAGATAGCGGTGTAGATATTTCCATGTTCATCCAGATGTCTGTGTAGACATATCCATGTTCATACAGATGGCGGTGAAGATAATTCCATGTTCATACAGGTAGCGGTGTAGATATTTCCATGTTCATACAGATAGCGGTGTAGATATTCCCATGCTTATACAGATAGCGGTGTAGATATCTCCATCTTAATTCAGATGGCGGTGTAGTTATTTATATGTTCATACAGATGGCCGTGCAGATATTTCCATGTTCATACAGATGGCGGTGTAGATATTTCCATGTTCATACAGAGAGCGGTGTAGATATTTCCATGTGTAAAGAGATAGCGGTGTAGATATTTCCATGTATATGCAGATAGCTGTGTAGATATTTCCATTTTCATGCAGATAGCTGTTTAGATATTTCCATGTTCAAACAGATAGCGGTGTAGATATTTCCATGTTCATACAGATAGCGGTGTAGATATTTCCATGTTTATACAGATAGCGGTGAAGAAGTATGCATGTTTACACAGATAGCGGTGTAGCTCTTTCCATGTTCATACAGATAGTGGTGTAGATATTTCCATGTTCATACAGATAGCGGTGTAGCTATTTCCATTATTTCCATGTTCATACAGATAGCGGTGTAGATATTTCCATGTTCATACAGATAGCGGTGCTGATATTTCCATGTTTATAGAGACAGCGGTGTAGATATTTATATGTTCATACAGATGGCGGTGCAGATATTTCCATGTTCATCCAGATGGCTGTGTAGATATATCCATGTTCTTACAGATGGCGGTGAAGATACTTCCATGTTCATACAGATAGCGGTGTAGATATTTCCATGTTTATACAGATAGTGTTGTAGATATTTCCATGTTCATACAGATAGCGGTGTAGCTATTTCCATGTTCATACAGATAGCGGTGTAGATATTTCCATGTTCATCCAGATGTCTGTGTAGACATATCCATGTTCATAGAGATGGCGGTGAAGATAATTCCATGTTCATACAGGTAGCGGTGTAGATATTTCCATGTTCATACAGATAGCGGTGTAGATATTCCCATGCTTATACAGATAGCGGTGTAGATATCTCCATCTTAATTCAGATGGCGGTGTAGGTATTTATATGTTCATACAGATGGCCGTGCAGATATTTCCATGTTCATACAGATGGCGGTGTAGATATTTCCATGTTCATACAGAGAGCGGTGTAGATATTTCCATGTGTAAAGAGATAGCGGTGTAGATATTTCCATGTATATGCAGATAGCTGTGTAGATATTTCCATTTTCATGCAGATAGCTGTTTAGATATTTCCATGTTCAAACAGATAGCGGTGTAGATATTTCCATGTTCATACAGATAGCGGTGTAGATATTTCCATGTTTATACAGATAGCGGTGAAGAAGTATGCATGTTTACACAGATAGCGGTGTAGCTCTTTCCATGTTCATACAGATAGTGGTGTAGATATTTCCATGTTCATACAGATAGCGGTGTAGCTATTTCCATTATTTCCATGTTCATACAGATAGCGGTGTAGATATTTCCATGTTCATACAGATAGCGGTGCTGATATTTCCATGGTCATCCATATGGCTGTGTAGATTTATCCATGTTCATACAGATGGCGGTGAAGATATTTCCATGTTCATACAGATAGCAGTATAGCTATTTCCATGTTCATCCAGATGGCTGTGTAGATTTATCCATGTTCATACAGATGTCGGTGAAGATATTTCCATGTTCATACAGATAGCAGTATAGATATTTCCATGTTCATCCAGATGGCTGTGTAGATATATCCATGTTCATACAGATGGCGGTGAATATATTTCCAAACTCATACAGATAGCAGTGTAGATATTTCCATGTTCATACAGATAGTGGTGTAGATATTTCCATGTTCATACAGATTGAGGGGCTGATATTTCCATGTTCATACAGATAGCGGTGCTGATATTTCCATGTTTATACAGGTAGCGGTGTAGATGTTTCCATGTTTATAAAGATAGCGGTGTTGATATTTCCATGTTTATACAGATAGCGGTGTAGATATTTCCATGTTTATACAGATAGCAGTGTAGATATCTCCATCTTAATACAGATGTCGGTGTAGATATTTATATGTTCATACAGATGGCCGTGCAGATATTTCATTGTTCATACAGATGGCGTTGTAGATATATCCATGTTCATACAGATAGCAGTGTAGTTATTTCCATGTGTACAGAGATAGCTGTGTAGATATTTCCATGTATATGCAAATAGCTGTGTAGATATTTCCATTTTCAAGCAGATAGCGGTGTAGATATTTCCATGTTCATACAGATGGCTGTGTAGATATATCCATGATCATACAGATAGCGGTGTAGATATTTCCATGTCCATTCAGATAGTGCTGTAGTTATTTCCATGTTCATACAGATAGCGGAGTAGATATTTCCATGTTCAATCAGATAGCGGTGCTGATATATCCATGTTTATACAGATATCGGTGCAGATATTTCCATGTTCATACAGATGGCGGTGTAGATATTTCCATGTTTATAGAGATAGTGGTGTAGTTATTTCCATGTGTAAAGAGATAGCTTTGTAGATATTTCCATGTATATGCAGATAGTTGTGTAGATATTTCCATTTTCATGCAGATAGCGGTGTAGATATTTCCATGTTCAAACAGATAGCGGTGTAGATATTTCCATGTTCATACAGATAGTGGTGTAGATATTTCCATGTTCATACAGATAGCGGTGTAGCTCTTTCCATGTTCATACAGATAGCGGTGTAGATATTTCCATGTTCATCCAGATGGCCATGTAGATATATCCATGTTCATAGAGATGGCGGTGAAGATATTTAAATGTTCATACAGATAGCGGTTAAGATATTTCCATGTTCAAACAGATAGCGGTGTAGATATTTCCATGTCCATACAGATAGCAGTGTAGATATATCCATGTTTATACAGATAGCGGTGAAGATGTATGCATGTTTACACAGATAGCGGTGTAGATATTTCCATGTTCATACAGATAGCGGTGTAGATATTTCCATGTTCATCCAGATGGCTGTGTAGATATATCCATGTTCATAGAGATAGCGGTGTAGATATTTCCATGTTCATACAGATAGTGGTGTAGATATTTCCATGTTCATACAGATAGCGGTGTAGCTATTTCCATGTTCATACAGATAGCGGTGTAGATATTTCCATGTTCATACAGATAGCGGTGTAGCTATTTCCATGGTCATACAGATAGCGGTGTAGATATTTCCATGTTCATACAGATAGCGGTGTAGCTATTTCCATGTTCATACAGATAGCGGTGTAGATATTTCCATGTTCGTACAGATAGCGGTGTAGATATTTCCATGTTCATACAGATAGCGGTACTGATATTTCCATGTTTATACAGGTAGCGGTGGAGATATTTCCATGTTTACACAGATAGCGGTGTAGATATTTCCATGTTCATACAGATAGCGGTGCAGGTATTTCCATGTTCATACAGGTGGCTGTGTAGATATATCCATGTTCATACAGATAGCGGTGTAGATATTTCCATGTTCATACAGATAGTGCTGTAGATATTTCCATGTTCATACAGATAGCGGTGTAGCTATTTCCATGTTCATACAGATAGCGGTGTAGATATTTCCATGTTCAAACAGATAGCGGTGTAGATATTTCCATGTTCATACAGATAGCGGTGCTTATATTTCCATGTTTATACAGGTAGCGGTGTAGATATTTCCATGTTTATACAGATAGCGGTGTAGATATTTCCATGTTTATACAGATAGCGGTGTAGATATTTCCATGTCCATCCAGATGGCTGTGTAGATATATCCATGTTCATACAGATGGCGGTGAAGATAATTCCATGTTCATACAGATAGCTGTGTAGATATTTCCATGTTTATACAGATAGCGGTGTAGATATTTCCAGGTTTATACAGATAGCGGTGTAGATATCTCCATCTTAATACAGATGGCGGTGTAGTTATTTATATGTTCATACAGATGGCGGTGCAGATATTTCCATGTTCATACACATGGCGGTGTAGATATTTGCATGTTCATACAGATGGCGGTGTAGCTATTTCCATGTTCATGGAGATAGCGGTGTAGATATTTCCATGTTCATCCAGATGGCTGTGTAGAGATATCCTTGTTCATACAGATTGCGGTGAAGATATCTCCATGCTCATACAGATAGCGGTGTAGATATTTCCATGTTCATACAGATAGTGGTGTAGATATTTCCAAGTTCATACAGATAGGGCGGCTGATATTTCCATGTTCATACAGATAGCGGTGCTGATATTTCCATGTTTATACAGGTAGTGGTGTAGATATTTCCAGGTTTATACAGATAGCGGTGTAGACATTTCCATGTTTATACAGATAGCGGTGTAGATATTTCCATGTTTATACAGATAGCGGTGTAGATATCTCTATCTTAATACAGATGGCGGTGTAGATATTTATATGTTCATACAGATGGCCATGCAGATATTTCCATGTTCATACAGATGGCGGTGTAGATATATCCATGTTCATACAGATAGCAGTGTAGTTATTTCCATGTGTAAAGAGATAGCTGTGTAGATATTTCGAAGTATATGCAGATAGCTGTGTAGATATTTCCATTTTTAAGCAGATAGCGGTGTAGATATTTCCATGTTCATCCAGATGTCTGTGTAGATATATCCATGTTCATACAGATAGCGGTGTAGATATTTCCATGTCCATACAAATAGTGCTGAAGATATTTCCATGTTCGTACAGATAGAGGGGCTGATATTTCCATGTTCATACAGATAGCGGTGCTGATATTTCCATGTTTATACAGACAGCGGTGTAGATATTTATATGTTCATACAGATGGTGGTGCAGATATTTCCATGTTCATACAGATGGCGGTGTAGATATTTCCATGTTTATAGAGATAGTGGTGTAGTTATTTCCATGTGTAAAGAGATAGCTTTGTAGATATTTCCATGCATATGCAGATAGCTGTGTAGATATTTCCATTTTCATGTAGATAGCGGTGTAGATATTTCCATATTCAAACAGATAGCGGTGTAGATATTTCCATGTTCATACAGATAGTGGTGTAGCTATTTCCATGTTCATACAGATAGCGGTGTAGCTATTTCCATGTTCATACAGATAGCGGTGTAGATATTTCCATGTTCATCCAGATGGCTGTGTAGATATATCCATGTTCATAGAGATGGCGGTGAAGATATTTCCATGTTCATACAGAAAGCAGTGTAGATATTTCCATGTTCATACAGATAGAGGGGCTGATATTTCCATGTTCATACAGATAGCGGTGCTGATATTTCCATGTTTATACAGGTAGCGGTGTAGATATATCCATGTTTATACAGATAGCGGTGAAGATGTATGCATGTTTACACAGATAGCGGTGTTGATATTTCCATGTATATGCAGATAGCTGTGTAGATATTTCCATTTTCAGGCAGATAGCGGTATAGATATTTCCATGTTCAAACAGATAGCGGTGTAGATATTTCCATGTTCATACAGATAGCGGTGTAGGTATATCCATGTTTATACAGGTAGCGGTGAAGATGTATGCATGTTTACACAGATAGCGGTGTAGATATTTCCATGTTCATACAGATAGCGGTGTAGATATTTCCATGTTCATCCTGATGGCTGTGTAGATATATCCATGTTCATACAGATAGCTGTGTAGATATTTCCATGTTCATACAGATAGTGCTGTAGATACTTCCATGTTCATACAGATAGCGGTGCAGCTATTTCCATGTTCGTACAGATAGCGGTGTAGATATTTCCATGTTCGTACAGATAGCGGTGTAGATATTTCCATGTTCATACAGATAGCGGTGCTTATATTTCCATGTTTATACAGGTAGCGGTGTGGATATTTCCATGTTTATACAGATAGCGGTGTAGATATTTCCATGTTTATACAGATAGCGGTGTAGATATTTCCAAGTTTATACAGATAGCGGTGTAGATATCACCAACTTAATACAGATGGCGGTGTAGATATTTACATGTTCATACAGATGGCGGTGCAGATATTTCCATGTTCATACAGATGGCGGTGTAGATATTTCCATGTTTATAGAGATAGTGGTGTAGTTATTTCCATGTGTAAAGAGATAGCTTTGTAGATATTTCCATGTATATGCAGATAGCTGTGTAGATATTTCCATTTTCATGCAGATAGCGGTGTAAATATTTCCATGTTCAAACAGATAGCGGTGTAGATATTTCCATGTTCATACGGATAGTGGTGTAGATATTTCCATGTTCATACAGATGGCGGTGTAGATATTTCCATGTTCATACAGAGAGCGATGTAGTTATTTCCATGTGCAAAGAGATAGCTGTGTAGATATTTCCATGTATATGCAGATAGCAGTGTAGATATTTCCATTTTCATGCAGATAGCGGTTTAGATATTTCCATGTTCAAACATATAGCGGTGTAGATATTTCCATGTTCATACAGATAGCGGTGTAGATATTTCCATGTTTATATAGATAGCGGTGAAGATGTATGCATTTTTACACAGGTAGCGGTGTAGGTATATCCATGTTGATACAGATAGCGGTGTAGATATTTCCATGTTCATACAGATGGCTGTGTAGATATATCCATGTTCATAGAGATATCGGTGTAGATATTTCCATGTTCGTACAGATAGTGGTGTAGATATTTCCATGTTCATACAGATAGCGGTGCTGATATTTCCATCTTTATACAGGTAGCGGTGCAGATATTTCCATGTTTATACAGATAGCGGTGTAGATGTTTCCAGGTTTCTACAGATAGAGGTTTAGATAGCTCCATCTTAATACGGATGGCGGTATATTTATATGTTCATACAGATGGGGGTGCAGATATTTCCATGTTCATACAGATGGCGGTGTAGCTATTTCCATGTTCATACAGATAGCGGTGTAGATATTTCATTTTCATACAGATAGCGGTGTAGCTATTTCCATGTTCATGCAGATTGTGGTGTAGATATTTCCATGTTCATCCATATGGCTGTGTAGATATATCCATGTTCATACAGATGGCGGTGAAGATATTTCCATGTTCATACTGATAGCGGTGTAGATATTTCCAAGTTCATACAGATAGCGCTGTAGATATTTTCATGTTCATACAGATAGTGGTGTAGATATTTCCATGTTCATACAGATGGCGGTGTAGATATTTCCATGTTCATACAGAGAGCGATGTAGTTATTTCCATGTGCAAAGAGATAGCTGTGTAGATATTTCCATGTATATGCAGATAGCAGTGTAGATATTTCCATTTTCATGCAGATAGCGGTTTAGATTTTTCCATGTTCAAACAGATAGCGGTGTAGATATTTCCATGTTCATACAGATAGCGGTGTAGATATTTCCATGTTTATACAGATAGCGGTGAAGATGTATGCATGTTTACACAGATAGCGGTGTAGATATTTCCATGTTCATACAGATAGCGGTGTAGATATTTCCATGTTCATCCAGATGGCTGTGTAGATATATCCATGTTCATAGAGATAGCGGTGTAGATATTTCCATGTTCATACAGATAGAGGTGTAGATATTTCCATGTTCATACAGATAGCGGTGTAGCTATTTCCATGTTCATACAGATAGCGGTGTAGATATTTCCATGTTCATACAGATAGCGGTGTAGCTATTTCCATGTTCATACAGATAGCGGTGTAGATATTTCCATGTTCGTACAGATAGCGGTGTAGATATTTCCATGTTCATACAGATAGCGGTACTGATATTTCCATGTTTATACAGGTAGCGGTGGAGATATTTCCGTGTTTACACAGATAGCGGTGTAGATATTTCCATGTTCATACAGATAGCGGTGCAGGTATTTCCATGTTCATACAGGTGGCTGTGTAGATATATCCATGTTCATACAGATAGCGGTGTAGATATTTCCATGTTCATACAGATAGTGCTGTAGATATTTCCATGTTCATACAGATAGCGGTGTAGCTATTTCCATGTTCATACAGATAGCGGTGTAGATATTTCCATGTTCAAACAGATAGCGGTGTAGATATTTCCATGTTCATACAGATAGCGGTGCTTATATTTCCATGTTTATACAGGTAGCGGTGTAGATATTTCCATCTTTATACAGATAGCGGTGTAGATATTTCCATGTTTATACAGATAGCGGTGTAGATATTTCCATGTCCATCCAGATGGCTGTGTAGATATATCCATGTTCATACAGATGGCGGTGAAGATAATTCCATGTTCATACAGATAGCGGTGTAGATATTTCCATGTTTATACAGATAGCGGTGTAGATATTTCCAGGTTTATACAGATAGCGGTGTAGATATCTCCATCTTAATACAGATGGCGGTGTAGTTATTTATATGTTCATACAGATGGCGGTGCAGATATTTCCATGTTCATACAGATGGCGGTGTAGATATTTGCATGTTCATACAGATGGCGGTGTAGCTATTTCCATGTTCATGGAGATAGCGGTGTAGATATTTCCATGTTCATCCAGATGGCTGTGTAGAGATATCCTTGTTCATACAGATGGCGGTGAAGATATTTCCATGCTCATACAGATAGCGGTGTAGATATTTCCATGTTCATACAGATAGTGGTGTAGATATTTCCAAGTTCATACAGATAGGGCGGCTGATATTTCCATGTTCATACAGATAGCGGTGCTGATATTTCCATGTTTATACAGGTAGCGGTGTAGATATTTCCAGGTTTATACAGATAGCGGTGTAGACATTTCCATGTTTATACAGATAGCGGTGTAGATATTTCCATGTTTATACAGATAGCGGTGTAGATATCACTATCTTAATACAGATGGCGGTGTAGATATTTATATGTTCATACAGATGGCCATGCAGATATTTCCATGTTCATACAGATGGCGGTGTAGATATATCCATGTTCATACAGATAGCAGTGTAGTTATTTCCATGTGTAAAGAGATAGCTGTGTAGATATTTCGATGTATATGCAGATAGCTGTGTAGATATTTCCATTTTTAAGCAGATAGCGGTGTAGATATTTCCATGTTCATCCAGATGTCTGTGTAGATATATCCATGTTCATACAGATAGCGGTGTAGATATTTCCATGTCCATAAAAATAGTGCTGAAGATATTTCCATGTTCGTACAGATAGAGGGGCTGATATTTCCATGTTCATACAGATAGCGGTGCTGATATTTCCATGTTTATACAGACAGCGGTGTAGATATTTATATGTTCATACAGATGGCCATGCAGATATTTCCATGTTCACACAGATGGCGGTGTAGATATATCCATGTTCATACAGATAGCAGTGTAGTTATTTCCATGTGTAAAGAGATAGCTGTGTAGATATTTCGAAGTATATGCAGATAGCTGTGTAGATATTTCCATTTTCATGCAGATAGCCGTGTAGATACTTCCATGTTCATCCAGATGTCTGTGTAGATATATACATGTTCATACAGATAGCGGTGTAGGTATTTCCATGTTCATACAGATAGTGCTGTAGATATTTCCATGTTCATACAGATAGCGGTGCAGCTATTTCCATGTTCATACAGATAGCGGTGTAGATATTTCCATGTCCGTACAGATAGCGGTGTAGATATTTCCATGTTCATACAGATAGGGGGGCTGATATTTCCATGTTCATACAGATAGCGGTGCTGATATTTCCATGTTTATACAGGTAGCGGTGTAGATATTTCCTGGTTTATACAGATAGCGGTGTAGACATTTCCATGTTTATACAGATAGCGGTGTAGATATTTCTATGTTTATACAGATAGCGGTGTAGATATCTCTATCTTAATACAGATGGCGGTGTAGATATTTATATGTTCATACAGATGGCCATGCAGATATTTCCATGTTCATACAGATGGCGGTGTAGATATATCCATGTTCATACAGATAGCGGTGTAGCTATATCCATGTTCATGAAGATAGCGGTGTAGACATTTCAATGTTCATCCATATGGCTGTGTAGATATATCCATGTTCATACTGATGGCGGTGAAGATATTTCCATGTTCATACAGATAGCGGTGTAGATATTTCCATGTTCATGCAGATAGCGGTGTAGATATTTGCATGTTCATACAGAAGGCTGTGTAGATATATCCATGTTCATACAGATGGCGATGAAGTTATTCACATGTACATACAGATAGCGCTGTAGATATTTCCATGTTCATACAGATAGCGGTGTAGATATTTCCATGTTCATTCAGATAGTGGTGTAGATATTTCCTTGTTCATACAGATGGCGGAGTAGATATTTATATGTTCATACAGACGGCGGTGCAGATATTTCCATGTTCATACAGATGTCAGTGTAGATATTTCCATGTATTTAGAGATAGTGGTGTAGTTATTTCCATGTGTAAAGAGATAGCTTTGTAGATATTTCCATGTATATGCAGATAGCGGTGTAGATATTTCCATGTTCAAACAGATAGCGGTGCAGATATTTCCATGTTCATACAGATATTGGTGTAGATATTTCCATGTTTATACAGATAGCGGTGTAGCTATTTTCATGTTCATACAGATAGCGGTGTAGATATTTCCATGTTCATCCAGATAGTGGTGTAAATATTTCCATGTTCATACAGATAGAGGGGGTGATATTTCCTTGTTCATACAGATGGCTGTGTAGATATCTCCATCTTAATACAGATGGCGGTGAAGATATTTCCATATTAGTACAGATAGCGGTGTATATATTTCCATGTTCATACAGATAGTGGTGTAAATCTTTCCATGTTCATACAGATAGAGGGGGTGATATTTCCTTGTTCATACAGATAGCGGTGTAGATATTTCCATGTTCATACAGAGATCGATGTAGTTATTTCCATGTGCAAAGAGATAGCTGTGTAGATATTTCCATGTATATGCAGATAGCAGTGTAGATATTTCCATTTTCATGCAGATAGCGGTTTAGATATTTCCATGTTCAAACAGATAGCGGTGTAGATATTTCCATGTTCATACAGATAGCGGTGTAGATATTTCCATGTTCATCCAGATGGCTGTGTAGATATATACATATTCATAGAGATAGCGGTGTAGATATTTCCATGTTCATACAGATAGCGGTGTAGATATTTCCATGTTCATATAGATAGCGGTGTAGCTATTTCCATGTTCATACAGATAGCGGTGTAGATATTTCCATGTTCGTACAGATAGCGGTGTAGATATTTCCATGTTCATACAGATAGCGGTACTGATATTTCCATGTTTATACAGGTAGCGGTGCAGATATTTCCATGTTTACACAGATAGCGGTGTAGATATTTCCACGTTCATACAGATAACGGTGTAGATATTTCCATGTTCATCCAGATGGCTGTGCAGATATATCCCTGTTCATACAGATAGCGGTGTAGATATTTCCATGTTCATACAGATAGTGCTGTAGATATTTCCATGTTCATACAGATAGCTGTGTAGCTATTTCCATGTTTATACAGATAGCGGTGTAGATATTTCCATGTCCAAACAGATAGCGGTGTAGATATTTCCATGTTCATACAGATAGCGGTGCTTATATTTCCATGTTTACACAGGTAGCAGTGTAGATATTTCCATGTTTATACAGATAGCGGTGTAGATATTTCCATGTTTATACAGATAGCGGTGTAGATATTTCCATGTCCATCCAGATGCCTGTGTAGATATATCCATGTTCATACAGATGGCGGTGAAGATAATTCCATGTTCATACAGATTAGCGGTGTAGATATTTCCATGTTCATACAGATGGCGGTGTAGATATTTCCATGTTCATACCGATAGCGGTGTAGTTATTTCCATGTGTAAAGAGATAGCTGTGTAGATATTTCCATGTATATGCAGATAGCTGTGTAGATATTTCCATTTTCATACAGATAGCGGTGTAGCTATTTCCATGTTCATACAGATAGCGGTGTAGATATTTCCATGTTCGTACAGATAGCGGTGTAGATATTTCCATGTTCATACAGATAGCGGTGCTGATATTTCCATGTTTATACACGTAGCGGTGCAGATATTTCCATGTTTATACAGATAGCGGTATAGATATTTCCATGTTTATACAGATAGCGGTGTAGATATTTCCAGGTTTATACAGATAGCGGTGTAGATATCTCCATCTTAATACAGATGGCGGTGTAGTTATTTATATGTTCATACAGATGGCGGTGCAGATATTTCCATGTTCATACAGATGGCGGTGTAGGTATTTGCATGTTCATACAGATGGCGGTGTAGCTATTTCCATGTTCATGGAGATAGCGGTGTAGATATTTCCATGTTCATCCAGATGGCTGTGTAGAGATATCCATGTTCATACAGATGGCGGTGAAGATATTTCCATGTTAATACAGATAGCGGTGTAGATATTTCCATGTTCATACAGATAGTGGTGTAGATATTTCCATGTTCATACAGATAGGGCGGCTGATATTTCCATGTTCATACAGATAGCGGTGCTGATATTTCCATGTTTATACAGGTAGCGGTGTAGATATTTCCAGGTTTATACAGATAGCGGTGTAGACATTTCCATGTTTATACAGATAGCGGTGTAGATATTTCCATGTTTATACAGATAGCGGTGTAGATATCTCTATCTTAATACAGATGGCGGTGTAGATATTTATATGTTCATACAGATGGCCATGCAGATATTTCCATGTTCATACAGATGGCGGTGTAGATATATCCATGTTCCTACAGATAGCAGTGTAGTTATTTCTAGGTGTAAAGAGATAGCTGTGTAGATATTTCCATGTATATGCAGATAGCTGTGTAGATATTTCCATTTTTAAGCAGATAGCGGTGTAGATATTTCCATGTTCATCCAGATGGCTGTGTAGATATATCCATGTTCATATAGATAGCGGTGTAGATATTTCCATGTTCATCCAGATGGCTGTGTAGATATATCCATGTTCATAGAGATAGCGGTGTAGATATTTCCATGTTCATACAGATAGCGGTGTAGATATTTCCATGTTCATCCAGATGGCTGTGTAGATATATCCATGTTCATAGAGATAGCGGTGTAGATATTTCCATGTTCATACAGATAGTGGTGTAGATATTTCCATGCTCATACAGATAGCGGTGTAGCTATTTCCATGTTCATACAGATAGCGGTGTAGATATTTCCATGTTCATACAGATGGCGGTGTAGCTATTTCCATGTTCATACAGATAGCAGTGTAGATATTTCCATGTTTGTACAGATAGCGGTGTAGATATTTCCATGTTCATACAGATAGCGGTACTGATATTTCCATGTTTATACAGGTAGCGGTGGAGATATTTCCGTGTTTACACAGATAGCGGTGTAGATATTTCCATGTTCATACAGATAGCGGTGCAGGTATTTCCATGTTCATACAGGTGGCTGTGTAGATATATCCATGTTCATACAGATAGCGGTGTAGATATTTCCATGTTCATACAGATAGTGCTGTAGATATTTCCATGTTCATACAGATAGCGGTGTAGCTATTTCCATGTTCATACAGATAGCGGTGTAGATATTTCCATGTTCAAACAGATAGCGGTGTAGATATTTCCATGTTCATACAGATAGCGGTGCTTATATTTCCATGTTTATACAGGTAGCGGTGTAGATATTTCCATGTTTATACAGATAGCGGTGTAGATATTTCCATGTTTATACAGATAGCGGTGTAGATATTTCCATGTCCATCCAGATGGCTGTGTAGATATATCCATGTTCATACAGATGGCGGTGAAGATAATTCCATGTTCATACAGATAGCGGTGTAGATATTTCCATGTTTATACAGATAGCGGTGTAGATATTTCCAGGTTTATACAGATAGCGGTGTAGATATCTCCATCTTAATACAGATGGCGGTGTAGTTATTTATATGTTCATACAGATGGCGGTGCAGATATTTCCATGTTCATACAGATGGCGGTGTAGATATTTGCATGTTCATACAGATGGCGGTGTAGCTATTTCCATGTTCATGGAGATAGCGGTGTAGATATTTCCATGTTCATCCAGATGGCTGTGTAGAGATATCCTTGTTCATACAGATGGCGGTGAAGATATTTCCATGCTCATACAGATAGCGGTGTAGATATTTCCATGTTCATACAGATAGTGGTGTAGATATTTCCAAGTTCATACAGATAGGGCGGCTGATATTTCCATGTTCATACAGATAGCGGTGCTGATATTTCCATGTTTATACAGGTAGCGGTGTAGATATTTCCAGGTTTATACAGATAGCGGTGTAGACATTTCCATGTTTATACAGATAGCGGTGTAGATATTTCCATGTTTATACAGATAGCGGTGTAGATATCACTATCTTAATACAGATGGCGGTGTAGATATTTATATGTTCATACAGATGGCCATGCAGATATTTCCATGTTCATACAGATGGCGGTGTAGATATATCCATGTTCATACAGATAGCAGTGTAGTTATTTCCATGTGTAAAGAGATAGCTGTGTAGATATTTCGAAGTATATGCAGATAGCTGTGTAGATATTTCCATTTTTAAGCAGATAGCGGTGTAGATATTTCCATGTTCATCCAGATGTCTGTGTAGATATATCCATGTTCATACAGATAGCGGTGTAGATATTTCCATGTCCATACAAATAGTGCTGAAGATATTTCCATGTTCGTACAGATAGAGGGGCTGATATTTCCATGTTCATACAGATAGCGGTGCTGATATTTCCATGTTTATACAGACAGCGGTGTAGATATTTATATGTTCATACAGATGGCCATGCAGATATTTCCATGTTCACACAGATGGCGGTGTAGATATATCCATGTTCATACAGATAGCAGTGTAGTTATTTCCATGTGTAAAGAGATAGCTGTGTAGATATTTCGAAGTATATGCAGATAGCTGTGTAGATATTTCCATTTTCATGCAGATAGCCGTGTAGATACTTCCATGTTCATCCAGATGTCTGTGTAGATATATACATGTTCATACAGATAGCGGTGTAGATATTTCCATGTTCATACAGATAGTGCTGTAGATATTTCCATGTTCATACAGATAGCGGTGCAGCTATTTCCATGTTCATACAGATAGCGGTGTAGATATTTCCATGTCCGTACAGATAGCGGTGTAGATATTTCCATGTTCATACAGATAGGGGGGCTGATATTTCCATGTTCATACAGATAGCGGTGCTGATATTTCCATGTTTATACAGGTAGCGGTGTAGATATTTCCTGGTTTATACAGATAGCGGTGTAGACATTTCCATGTTTATACAGATAGCGGTGTAGATATTTCTATGTTTATACAGATAGCGGTGTAGATATCTCTATCTTAATACAGATGGCGGTGTAGATATTTATATGTTCATACAGATGGCCATGCAGATATTTCCATGTTCATACAGATGGCGGTGTAGATATTTCCATGTTCATACAGATAGCGGTGTAGCTATATCCATGTTGATGAAGATAGCGGTGTAGACATTTCAATGTTCATCCATATGGCTGTGTAGATATATCCATGTTCATACTGATGGCGGTGAAGATATTTCCATGTTCATACAGATAGCGGTGTAGATATTTCCATGTTCATGCAGATAGCGGTGTAGATATTTGCATGTTCATACAGAAGGCTGTGTAGATATATCCATGTTCATACAGATGGCGATGAAGTTATTCACATGTACATACAGATAGCGCTGTAGATATTTCCATGTTCATACAGATAGCGGTGTAGATATTTCCATGTTCATTCAGATAGTGGTGTAGATATTTCCTTGTTCATACAGATGGCGGAGTAGATATTTATATGTTCATACAGACGGCGGTGCAGATATTTCCATGTTCATACAGATGTCAGTGTAGATATTTCCATGTATTTAGAGATAGTGGTGTAGTTATTTCCATGTGTAAAGAGATAGCTTTGTAGATATTTCCATGTATATGCAGATAGCGGTGTAGATATTTCCATGTTCAAACAGATAGCGGTGCAGATATTTCCATGTTCATACAGATATTGGTGTAGATATTTCCATGTTTATACAGATAGCGGTGTAGCTATTTTCATGTTCATACAGATAGCGGTGTAGATATTTCCATGTTCATCCAGATAGTGGTGTAAATATTTCCATGTTCATACAGATAGAGGGGGTGATATTTCCTTGTTCATACAGATGGCTGTGTAGATATCTCCATCTTAATACAGATGGCGGTGAAGATATTTCCATATTAGTACAGATAGCGGTGTATATATTTCCATGTTCATACAGATAGTGGTGTAAATCTTTCCATGTTCATACAGATAGAGGGGGTGATATTTCCTTGTTCATACAGATAGCGGTGTAGATATTTCCATGTTCATACAGAGATCGATGTAGTTATTTCCATGTGCAAAGAGATAGCTGTGTAGATATTTCCATGTATATGCAGATAGCAGTGTAGATATTTCCATTTTCATGCAGATAGCGGTTTAGATATTTCCATGTTCAAACAGATAGCGGTGTAGATATTTCCATGTTCATACAGATAGCGGTGTAGATATTTCCATGTTCATCCAGATGGCTGTGTAGATATATCCATATTCATAGAGATAGCGGTGTAGATATTTCCATGTTCATACAGATAGTGGTGTAGATATTTCCATGTTCATATAGATAGCGGTGTAGCTATTTCCATGTTCATACAGATAGCGGTGTAGATATTTCCATGTTCGTACAGATAGCGGTGTAGATAGTTCCATGTTCATACAGATAGCGGTACTGATATTTCCATGTTTATACAGGTAGCGGTGCAGATATTTCCATGTTTACACAGATAGCGGTGTAGATATTTCCACGTTCATACAGATAACGGTGTAGATATTTCCATGTTTATCCAGATGGCTGTGCAGATATATCCATGTTCATACAGATAGCGGTGTAGATATTTCCATGTTCATACAGATAGTGCTGTAGATATTTCCATGTTCATACAGATAGCTGTGTAGCTATTTCCATGTTTATACAGATAGCGGTGTAGATATTTCCATGTCCAAACAGATAGCGGTGTAGATATTTCCATGTTCATACAGATAGCGGTGCTTATATTTCCATGTTTACACAGGTAGCAGTGTAGATATTTCCATGTTTATACAGATAGCGGTGTAGATATTTCCATGTTTATACAGATAGCGGTGTAGATATTTCCATGTCCATCCAGATGCCTGTGTAGATATATCCATGTTCATACAGATGGCGGTGAAGATAATTCCATGTTCATACAGATTAGCGGTGTAGATATTTCCATGTTCATACAGATGGCGGTGTAGATATTTCCATGTTCATACCGATAGCGGTGTAGTTATTTCCATGTGTAAAGAGATAGCTGTGTAGATATTTCCATGTATATGCAGATAGCTGTGTAGATATTTCCATTTTCATACAGATAGCGGTGTAGCTATTTCCATGTTCATACAGATAGCGGTGTAGATATTTCCATGTTCGTACAGATAGCGGTGTAGATATTTCCATGTTCATACAGATAGCGGTGCTGATATTTCCATGTTTATACAAGTAGCGGTGCAGATATTTCCATGTTTATACAGATAGCGGTATAGATATTTCCATGTTTATACAGATAGCGGTGTAGATATTTCCAGGTTTATACAGATAGCGGTGTAGATATCTCCATCTTAATACAGATGGCGGTGTAGTTATTTATATGTTCATACAGATGGCGGTGCAGATATTTCCATGTTCATACACATGGCGGTGTAGATATTTGCATGTTCATACAGATGGCGGTGTAGCTATTTCCATGTTCATGGAGATAGCGGTGTAGATATTTCCATGTTCATCCAGATGGCTGTGTAGAGATATCCTTGTTCATACAGATGGCGGTGAAGATATCTCCATGCTCATACAGATAGCGGTGTAGATATTTCCATGTTCATACAGATAGTGGTGTAGATATTTCCAAGTTCATACAGATAGGGCGGCTGATATTTCCATGTTCATACAGATAGCGGTGCTGATATTTCCATGTTTATACAGGTAGTGGTGTAGATATTTCCAGGTTTATACAGATAGCGGTGTAGACATTTCCATGTTTATACAGATAGCGGTGTAGATATTTCCATGTTTATACAGATAGCGGTGTAGATATCTCTATCTTAATACAGATGGCGGTGTAGATATTTATATGTTCATACAGATGGCCATGCAGATATTTCCATGTTCATACAGATGGCGGTGTAGATATATCCATGTTCATACAGATAGCAGTGTAGTTATTTCCATGTGTAAAGAGATAGCTGTGTAGATATTTCGAAGTATATGCAGATAGCTGTGTAGATATTTCCATTTTTAAGCAGATAGCGGTGTAGATATTTCCATGTTCATCCAGATGTCTGTGTAGATATATCCATGTTCATACAGATAGCGGTGTAGATATTTCCATGTCCATACAAATAGTGCTGAAGATATTTCCATGTTCGTACAGATAGAGGGGCTGATATTTCCATGTTCATACAGATAGCGGTGCTGATATTTCCATGTTTATACAGACAGCGGTGTAGATATTTATATGTTCATACAGATGGTGGTGCAGATATTTCCATGTTCATACAGATGGCGGTGTAGATATTTCCATGTTTATAGAGATAGTGGTGTAGTTATTTCCATGTGTAAAGAGATAGCTTTGTAGATATTTCCATGCATATGCAGATAGCTGTGTAGATATTTCCATTTTCATGTAGATAGCGGTGTAGATATTTCCATATTCAAACAGATAGCGGTGTAGATATTTCCATGTTCATACAGATAGTGGTGTAGCTATTTCCATGTTCATACAGATAGCGGTGTAGCTATTTCCATGTTCATACAGATAGCGGTGTAGATATTTCCATGTTCATCCAGATGGCTGTGTAGATATATCCATGTTCATAGAGATGGCGGTGAAGATATTTCCATGTTCATACAGAAAGCAGTGTAGATATTTCCATGTTCATACAGATAGAGGGGCTGATATTTCCATGTTCATACAGATAGCGGTGCTGATATTTCCATGTTTATACAGGTAGCGGTGTAGATATATCCATGTTTATACAGATAGCGGTGAAGATGTATGCATGTTTACACAGATAGCGGTGTTGATATTTCCATGTATATGCAGATAGCTGTGTAGATATTTCCATTTTCAGGCAGATAGCGGTATAGATATTTCCATGTTCAAACAGATAGCGGTGTAGATATTTCCATGTTCATACAGATAGCGGTGTAGGTATATCCATGTTTATACAGGTAGCGGTGAAGATGTATGCATGTTTACACAGATAGCGGTGTAGATATTTCCATGTTCATACAGATAGCGGTGTAGATATTTCCATGTTCATCCTGATGGCTGTGTAGATATATCCATGTTCATACAGATAGCTGTGTAGATATTTCCATGTTCATACAGATAGTGCTGTAGATACTTCCATGTTCATACAGATAGCGGTGCAGCTATTTCCATGTTCGTACAGATAGCGGTGTAGATATTTCCATGTTCGTACAGATAGCGGTGTAGATATTTCCATGTTCATACAGATAGCGGTGCTTCTATTTCCATGTTTATACAGGTAGCGGTGTGGATATTTCCATGTTTATACAGATAGCGGTGTAGATATTTCCATGTTTATACAGATAGCGGTGTAGATATTTCCAAGTTTATACAGATAGCGGTGTAGATATCACCAACTTAATACAGATGGCGGTGTAGATATTTACATGTTCATACAGATGGCGGTGCAGATATTTCCATGTTCATACAGATGGCGGTGTAGATATTTCCATGTTTATAGAGATAGTGGTGTAGTTATTTCCATGTGTAAAGAGATAGCTTTGTAGATATTTCCATGTATATGCAGATAGCTGTGTAGATATTTCCATTTTCATGCAGATAGCGGTGTAAATATTTCCATGTTCAAACAGATAGCGGTGTAGATATTTCCATGTTCATACGGATAGTGGTGTAGATATTTCCATGTTCATACAGATGGCGGTGTAGATATTTCCATGTTCATACAGAGAGCGATGTAGTTATTTCCATGTGCAAAGAGATAGCTGTGTAGATATTTCCATGTATATGCAGATAGCAGTGTAGATATTTCCATTTTCATGCAGATAGCGGTTTAGATATTTCCATGTTCAAACATATAGCGGTGTAGATATTTCCATGTTCATACAGATAGCGGTGTAGATATTTCCATGTTTATATAGATAGCGGTGAAGATGTATGCATTTTTACACAGGTAGCGGTGTAGATATATCCATGTTGATACAGATAGCGGTGTAGATATTTCCATGTTCATACAGATGGCTGTGTAGATATATCCATGTTCATAGAGATATCGGTGTAGATATTTCCATGTTCGTACAGATAGTGGTGTAGATATTTCCATGTTCATACAGATAGCGGTGCTGATATTTCCATCTTTATACAGGTAGCGGTGCAGATATTTCCATGTTTATACAGATAGCGGTGTAGATGTTTCCAGGTTTCTACAGATAGAGGTTTAGATAGCTCCATCTTAATACGGATGGCGGTATATTTATATGTTCATACAGATGGGGGTGCAGATATTTCCATGTTCATACAGATGGCGGTGTAGCTATTTCCATGTTCATACAGATAGCGGTGTAGATATTTCATTTTCATACAGATAGCGGTGTAGCTATTTCCATGTTCATGCAGATTGTGGTGTAGATATTTCCATGTTCATCCATATGGCTGTGTAGATATATCCATGTTCATACAGATGGCGGTGAAGATATTTCCATGTTCATACTGATAGCGGTGTAGATATTTCCAAGTTCATACAGATAGCGGTGTAGATATTTTCATGTTCATACAGATAGTGGTGTAGATATTT
The DNA here is from genome assembly GCF_029281585.2 of Gorilla gorilla gorilla. Taxonomy (NCBI): domain Eukaryota; kingdom Metazoa; phylum Chordata; class Mammalia; order Primates; family Hominidae; genus Gorilla; species Gorilla gorilla. Next base: position 2,568,814 of record NC_073233.2, on the reverse strand, counting down.
CCATGTTCATACAGATGGCGGTGTAGATATTTCCATGTTCATACAGAGAGCGATGTAGTTATTTCCATGTGCAAAGAGATAGCTGTGTAGATATTTCCATGCATATGCAGATAGCAGTGTAGATATTTCCATTTTCATGCAGATAGCGGTTTAGATTTTTCCATGTTCAAACAGATAGCGGTGTAGATATTTCCATGTTCATACAGATAGCGGTGTAGATATTTCCATGTTTATACAGATAGCGGTGAAGATGTATGCATGTTTACACAGATAGCGGTGTAGATATTTCCATGTTCATACAGATAGCGGTGTAGATATTTCCATGTTCATCCAGATGGCTGTGTAGATATATCCATGTTCATAGAGATAGCGGTGTAGATATTTCCATGTTCATACAGATAGTGGTGTAGATATTTCCATGTTCATACAGATAGCGGTGTAGCTATTTCCATGTTCATACAGATAGCGGTGTAGATATTTCCATGTTCATACAGATAGCGGTGTAGCTATTTCCATGTTCATACAGATAGCGGTGTAGATATTTCCATGTTCGTACAGATAGCGGTGTAGATATTTCCATGTTCATACAGATAGCGGTACTGATATTTCCATGTTTATACAGGTAGCGGTGGAGATATTTCCGTGTTTACACAGATAGCGGTGTAGATATTTCCATGTCCATACAGATAGCTGTGCAGGTATTTCCATGTTCATACAGGTGGCTGTGTAGATATATCCATGTTCATACAGATAGCGGTGTAGATATTTCCATGTTCATACAGATAGTGCTGTAGATATTTCCATGTTCATACAGATAGCGGTGTAGCTATTTCCATGTTCATACAGATAGCGGTGTAGATATTTCCATGTTCAAACAGATAGCGGTGTAGATATTTCCATGTTCATACAGATAGCGGTGCTTATATTTCCATGTTTATACAGGTAGCGGTGTAGATATTTCCATCTTTATACAGATAGCGGTGTAGATATTTCCATGTTTATACAGATAGCAGTGTAGATATCTCCATCTTAATACAGATGGCGGTGTAGTTATTTATATGTTCATACAGATGGCGGTGCAGATATTTCCATGTTCATACAGATGGCGGTGTAGATATTTGCATGTTCATACAGATGGCGGTGTAGCTATTTCCATGTTCATGGAGATAGCGGTGTAGATATTTCCATGTTCATCCAGATGGCTGTGTAGAGATATCCTTGTTCATACAGATGGCGGTGAAGATATTTCCATGCTCATACAGATAGCGGTGTAGATATTTCCATGTTCATACAGATAGTGGTGTAGATATTTCCAAGTTCATACAGATAGGGCGGCTGATATTTCCATGTTCATACAGATAGCGGTGCTGATATTTCCATGTTTATACAGGTAGCGGTGTAGATATTTCCAGGTTTATACAGATAGCGGTGTAGACATTTCCATGTTTATACAGATAGCGGTGTAGATATTTCCATGTTTATACAGATAGCGGTGTAGATATCACTATCTTAATACAGATGGCGGTGTAGATATTTATATGTTCATACAGATGGCCATGCAGATATTTCCATGTTCATACAGATGGCGGTGTAGATATATCCATGTTCATACAGATAGCAGTGTAGTTATTTCCATGTGTAAAGAGATAGCTGTGTAGATATTTCGATGTATATGCAGATAGCTGTGTAGATATTTCCATTTTTAAGCAGATAGCGGTGTAGATATTTCCATGTTCATCCAGATGTCTGTGTAGATATATCCATGTTCATACAGATAGCGGTGTAGATATTTCCATGTCCATAAAAATAGTGCTGAAGATATTTCCATGTTCGTACAGATAGAGGGGCTGATATTTCCATGTTCATACAGATAGCGGTGCTGATATTTCCATGTTTATACAGACAGCGGTGTAGATATTTATATGTTCATACAGATGGCCATGCAGATATTTCCATGTTCACACAGATGGCGGTGTAGATATATCCATGTTCATACAGATAGCAGTGTAGTTATTTCCATGTGTAAAGAGATAGCTGTGTAGATATTTCGAAGTATATGCAGATAGCTGTGTAGATATTTCCATTTTCATGCAGATAGCCGTGTAGATACTTCCATGTTCATCCAGATGTCTGTGTAGATATATACATGTTCATACAGATAGCGGTGTAGGTATTTCCATGTTCATACAGATAGTGCTGTAGATATTTCCATGTTCATACAGATAGCGGTGCAGCTATTTCCATGTTCATACAGATAGCGGTGTAGATATTTCCATGTCCGTACAGATAGCGGTGTAGATATTTCCATGTTCATACAGATAGGGGGGCTGATATTTCCATGTTCATACAGATAGCGGTGCTGATATTTCCATGTTTATACAGGTAGCGGTGTAGATATTTCCTGGTTTATACAGATAGCGGTGTAGACATTTCCATGTTTATACAGATAGCGGTGTAGATATTTCTATGTTTATACAGATAGCGGTGTAGATATCTCTATCTTAATACAGATGGCGGTGTAGATATTTATATGTTCATACAGATGGCCATGCAGATATTTCCATGTTCATACAGATGGCGGTGTAGATATATCCATGTTCATACAGATAGCGGTGTAGCTATATCCATGTTCATGAAGATAGCGGTGTAGACATTTCAATGTTCATCCATATGGCTGTGTAGATATATCCATGTTCATACTGATGGCGGTGAAGATATTTCCATGTTCATACAGATAGCGGTGTAGATATTTCCATGTTCATGCAGATAGCGGTGTAGATATTTGCATGTTCATACAGAAGGCTGTGTAGATATATCCATGTTCATACAGATGGCGATGAAGTTATTCACATGTACATACAGATAGCGCTGTAGATATTTCCATGTTCATACAGATAGCGGTGTAGATATTTCCATGTTCATTCAGATAGTGGTGTAGATATTTCCTTGTTCATACAGATGGCGGAGTAGATATTTATATGTTCATACAGACGGCGGTGCAGATATTTCCATGTTCATACAGATGTCAGTGTAGATATTTCCATGTATTTAGAGATAGTGGTGTAGTTATTTCCATGTGTAAAGAGATAGCTTTGTAGATATTTCCATGTATATGCAGATAGCGGTGTAGATATTTCCATGTTCAAACAGATAGCGGTGCAGATATTTCCATGTTCATACAGATATTGGTGTAGATATTTCCATGTTTATACAGATAGCGGTGTAGCTATTTTCATGTTCATACAGATAGCGGTGTAGATATTTCCATGTTCATCCAGATAGTGGTGTAAATATTTCCATGTTCATACAGATAGAGGGGGTGATATTTCCTTGTTCATACAGATGGCTGTGTAGATATCTCCATCTTAATACAGATGGCGGTGAAGATATTTCCATATTAGTACAGATAGCGGTGTATATATTTCCATGTTCATACAGATAGTGGTGTAAATCTTTCCATGTTCATACAGATAGAGGGGGTGATATTTCCTTGTTCATACAGATAGCGGTGTAGATATTTCCATGTTCATACAGAGATCGATGTAGTTATTTCCATGTGCAAAGAGATAGCTGTGTAGATATTTCCATGTATATGCAGATAGCAGTGTAGATATTTCCATTTTCATGCAGATAGCGGTTTAGATATTTCCATGTTCAAACAGATAGCGGTGTAGATATTTCCATGTTCATACAGATAGCGGTGTAGATATTTCCATGTTCATCCAGATGGCTGTGTAGATATATACATATTCATAGAGATAGCGGTGTAGATATTTCCATGTTCATACAGATAGTGGTGTAGATATTTCCATGTTCATATAGATAGCGGTGTAGCTATTTCCATGTTCATACAGATAGCGGTGTAGATATTTCCATGTTCGTACAGATAGCGGTGTAGATATTTCCATGTTCATACAGATAGCGGTACTGATATTTCCATGTTTATACAGGTAGCGGTGCAGATATTTCCATGTTTACACAGATAGCGGTGTAGATATTTCCACGTTCATACAGATAACGGTGTAGATATTTCCATGTTCATCCAGATGGCTGTGCAGATATATCCCTGTTCATACAGATAGCGGTGTAGATATTTCCATGTTCATACAGATAGTGCTGTAGATATTTCCATGTTCATACAGATAGCTGTGTAGCTATTTCCATGTTTATACAGATAGCGGTGTAGATATTTCCATGTCCAAACAGATAGCGGTGTAGATATTTCCATGTTCATACAGATAGCGGTGCTTATATTTCCATGTTTACACAGGTAGCAGTGTAGATATTTCCATGTTTATACAGATAGCGGTGTAGATATTTCCATGTTTATACAGATAGCGGTGTAGATATTTCCATGTCCATCCAGATGCCTGTGTAGATATATCCATGTTCATACAGATGGCGGTGAAGATAATTCCATGTTCATACAGATTAGCGGTGTAGATATTTCCATGTTCATACAGATGGCGGTGTAGATATTTCCATGTTCATACCGATAGCGGTGTAGTTATTTCCATGTGTAAAGAGATAGCTGTGTAGATATTTCCATGTATATGCAGATAGCTGTGTAGATATTTCCATTTTCATACAGATAGCGGTGTAGCTATTTCCATGTTCATACAGATAGCGGTGTAGATATTTCCATGTTCGTACAGATAGCGGTGTAGATATTTCCATGTTCATACAGATAGCGGTGCTGATATTTCCATGTTTATACAAGTAGCGGTGCAGATATTTCCATGTTTATACAGATAGCGGTATAGATATTTCCATGTTTATACAGATAGCGGTGTAGATATTTCCAGGTTTATACAGATAGCGGTGTAGATATCTCCATCTTAATACAGATGGCGGTGTAGTTATTTATATGTTCATACAGATGGCGGTGCAGATATTTCCATGTTCATACAGATGGCGGTGTAGGTATTTGCATGTTCATACAGATGGCGGTGTAGCTATTTCCATGTTCATGGAGATAGCGGTGTAGATATTTCCATGTTCATCCAGATGGCTGTGTAGAGATATCCATGTTCATACAGATGGCGGTGAAGATATTTCCATGTTAATACAGATAGCGGTGTAGATATTTCCATGTTCATACAGATAGTGGTGTAGATATTTCCATGTTCATACAGATAGGGCGGCTGATATTTCCATGTTCATACAGATAGCGGTGCTGATATTTCCATGTTTATACAGGTAGCGGTGTAGATATTTCCAGGTTTATACAGATAGCGGTGAAGACATTTCCATGTTTATACAGATAGCGGTGTAGATATTTCCATGTTTATACAGATAGCGGTGTAGATATCTCTATCTTAATACAGATGGCGGTGTAGATATTTATATGTTCATACAGATGGCCATGCAGATATTTCCATGTTCATACAGATGGCGGTGTAGATATATCCATGTTCCTACAGATAGCAGTGTAGTTATTTCTAGGTGTAAAGAGATAGCTGTGTAGATATTTCCATGTATATGCAGATAGCTGTGTAGATATTTCCATTTTTAAGCAGATAGCGGTGTAGATATTTCCATGTTCATCCAGATGGCTGTGTAGATATATCCATGTTCATATAGATAGCGGTGTAGATATTTCCATGTTCATCCAGATGGCTGTGTAGATATATCCATGTTCATAGAGATAGCGGTGTAGATATTTCCATGTTCATACAGATAGCGGTGTAGATATTTCCATGTTCATCCAGATGGCTGTGTAGATATATCCATGTTCATAGAGATAGCGGTGTAGATATTTCCATGTTCATACAGATAGTGGTGTAGATATTTCCATGCTCATACAGATAGCGGTGTAGCTATTTCCATGTTCATACAGATAGCGGTGTAGATATTTCCATGTTCATACAGATGGCGGTGTAGCTATTTCCATGTTCATACAGATAGCGGTGTAGATATTTCCATGTTTGTACAGATAGCGGTGTAGATATTTCCATGTTCATACAGATAGCGGTACTGATATTTCCATGTTTATACAGGTAGCGGTGGAGATATTTCCGTGTTTACACAGATAGCGGTGTAGATATTTCCATGTTCATACAGATAGCGGTGCAGGTATTTCCATGTTCATACAGGTGGCTGTGTAGATATATCCATGTTCATACAGATAGCGGTGTAGGTATTTCCATGTTCATACAGATAGTGCTGTAGATATTTCCATGTTCATACAGATAGCGGTGTAGCTATTTCCATGTTCATACAGATAGCGGTGTAGATATTTCCATGTTCAAACAGATAGCGGTGTAGATATTTCCATGTTCATACAGATAGCGGTGCTTATATTTCCATGTTTATACAGGTAGCGGTGTAGATATTTCCATGTTTATACAGATAGCGGTGTAGATATTTCCATGTTTATACAGATAGCGGTGTAGATATTTCCATGTCCATCCAGATGGCTGTGTAGATATATCCATGTTCATACAGATGGCGGTGAAGATAATTCCATGTTCATACAGATAGCGGTGTAGATATTTCCATGTTTATACAGATAGCGGTGTAGATATTTCCAGGTTTATACAGATAGCGGTGTAGATATCTCCATCTTAATACAGATGGCGGTGTAGTTATTTATATGTTCATACAGATGGCGGTGCAGATATTTCCATGTTCATACAGATGGCGGTGTAGATATTTGCATGTTCATACAGATGGCGGTGTAGCTATTTCCATGTTCATGGAGATAGCGGTGTAGATATTTCCATGTTCATCCAGATGGCTGTGTAGAGATATCCTTGTTCATACAGATGGCGGTGAAGATATTTCCATGCTCATACAGATAGCGGTGTAGATATTTCCATGTTCATACAGATAGTGGTGTAGATATTTCCAAGTTCATACAGATAGGGCGGCTGATATTTCCATGTTCATACAGATAGCGGTGCTGATATTTCCATGTTTATACAGGTAGCGGTGTAGATATTTCCAGGTTTATACAGATAGCGGTGTAGACATTTCCATGTTTATACAGATAGCGGTGTAGATATTTCCATGTTTATACAGATAGCGGTGTAGATATCACTATCTTAATACAGATGGCGGTGTAGATATTTATATGTTCATACAGATGGCCATGCAGATATTTCCATGTTCATACAGATGGCGGTGTAGATATATCCATGTTCATACAGATAGCAGTGTAGTTATTTCCATGTGTAAAGAGATAGCTGTGTAGATATTTCGAAGTATATGCAGATAGCTGTGTAGATATTTCCATTTTTAAGCAGATAGCGGTTTAGATATTTCCATGTTCATCCAGATGTCTGTGTAGATATATCCATGTTCATACAGATAGCGGTGTAGATATTTCCATGTCCATACAAATAGTGCTGAAGATATTTCCATGTTCGTACAGATAGAGGGGCTGATATTTCCATGTTCATACAGATAGCGGTGCTGATATTTCCATGTTTATACAGACAGCGGTGTAGATATTTATATGTTCATACAGATGGCCATGCAGATATTTCCATGTTCACACAGATGGCGGTGTAGATATATCCATGTTCATACAGATAGCAGTGTAGTTATTTCCATGTGTAAAGAGATAGCTGTGTAGATATTTCGAAGTATATGCAGATAGCTGTGTAGATATTTCCATTTTCATGCAGATAGCCGTGTAGATACTTCCATGTTCATCCAGATGTCTGTGTAGATATATACATGTTCATACAGATAGCGGTGTAGATATTTCCATGTTCATACAGATAGTGCTGTAGATATTTCCATGTTCATACAGATAGCGGTGCAGCTATTTCCATGTTCATACAGATAGCGGTGTAGATATTTCCATGTCCGTACAGATAGCGGTGTAGATATTTCCATGTTCATACAGATAGGGGGGCTGATATTTCCATGTTCATACAGATAGCGGTGCTGATATTTCCATGTTTATACAGGTAGCGGTGTAGATATTTCCTGGTTTATACAGATAGCGGTGTAGACATTTCCATGTTTATACAGATAGCGGTGTAGATATTTCTATGTTTATACAGATAGCGGTGTAGATATCTCTATCTTAATACAGATGGCGGTGTAGATATTTATATGTTCATACAGATGGCCATGCAGATATTTCCATGTTCATACAGATGGCGGTGCAGATATTTCCATGTTCATACAGATAGCGGTGTAGCTATATCCATGTTCATGAAGATAGCGGTGTAGACATTTCAATGTTCATCCATATGGCTGTGTAGATATATCCATGTTCATACTGATGGCGGTGAAGATATTTCCATGTTCATACAGATAGCGGTGTAGATATTTCCATGTTCATGCAGATAGCGGTGTAGATATTTGCATGTTCATACAGAAGGCTGTGTAGATATATCCATGTTCATACAGATGGCGATGAAGTTATTCACATGTACATACAGATAGCGCTGTAGATATTTCCATGTTCATACAGATAGCGGTGTAGATATTTCCATGTTCATTCAGATAGTGGTGTAGATATTTCCTTGTTCATACAGATGGCGGAGTAGATATTTATATGTTCATACAGACGGCGGTGCAGATATTTCCATGTTCATACAGATGTCAGTGTAGATATTTCCATGTATTTAGAGATAGTGGTGTAGTTATTTCCATGTGTAAAGAGATAGCTTTGTAGATATTTCCATGTATATGCAGATAGCGGTGTAGATATTTCCATGTTCAAACAGATAGCGGTGCAGATATTTCCATGTTCATACAGATATTGGTGTAGATATTTCCATGTTTATACAGATAGCGGTGTAGCTATTTTCATGTTCATACAGATAGCGGTGTAGATATTTCCATGTTCATCCAGATAGTGGTGTAAATATTTCCATGTTCATACAGATAGAGGGGGTGATATTTCCTTGTTCATACAGATGGCTGTGTAGATATCTCCATCTTAATACAGATGGCGGTGAAGATATTTCCATATTAGTACAGATAGCGGTGTATATATTTCCATGTTCATACAGATAGTGGTGTAAATCTTTCCATGTTCATACAGATAGAGGGGGTGATATTTCCTTGTTCATACAGATAGCGGTGTAGATATTTCCATGTTCATACAGAGATCGATGTAGTTATTTCCATGTGCAAAGAGATAGCTGTGTAGATATTTCCATGTATATGCAGATAGCAGTGTAGATATTTCCATTTTCATGCAGATAGCGGTTTAGATATTTCCATGTTCAAACAGATAGCGGTGTAGATATTTCCATGTTCATACAGATAGCGGTGTAGATATTTCCATGTTCATCCAGATGGCTGTGTAGATATATCCATATTCATAGAGATAGCGGTGTGGATATTTCCATGTTCATACAGATAGTGGTGTAGATATTTCCATGTTCATATAGATAGCGGTGTAGCTATTTCCATGTTCATACAGATAGCGGTGTAGATATTTCCATGTTCGTACAGATAGCGGTGTAGATAGTTCCATGTTCATACAGATAGCGGTACTGATATTTCCATGTTTATACAGGTAGCGGTGCAGATATTTCCATGTTTACACAGATAGCGGTGTAGATATTTCCACGTTCATACAGATAACGGTGTAGATATTTCCATGTTTATCCAGATGGCTGTGCAGATATATCCATGTTCATACAGATAGCGGTGTAGATATTTCCATGTTCATACAGATAGTGCTGTAGATATTTCCATGTTCATACAGATAGCTGTGTAGCTATTTCCATGTTTATACAGATAGCGGTGTAGATATTTCCATGTCCAAACAGATAGCGGTGTAGATATTTCCATGTTCATACAGATAGCGGTGCTTATATTTCCATGTTTACACAGGTAGCAGTGTAGATATTTCCATGTTTATACAGATAGCGGTGTAGATATTTCCATGTTTATACAGATAACGGTGTAGATATTTCCATGTCCATCCAGATGCCTGTGTAGATATATCCATGTTCATACAGATGGCGGTGAAGATAATTCCATGTTCATACAGATTAGCGGTGTAGATATTTCCATGTTCATACAGATGGCGGTGTAGATATTTCCATGTTCATACCGATAGCGGTGTAGTTATTTCCATGTGTAAAGAGATAGCTGTGTAGATATTTCCATGTATATGCAGATAGCTGTGTAGATATTTCCATTTTCATACAGATAGCGGTGTAGCTATTTCCATGTTCATACAGATAGCGGTGTAGATATTTCCATGTTCGTACAGATAGCGGTGTAGATATTTCCATGTTCATACAGATAGCGGTGCTGATATTTCCATGTTTATACAAGTAGCGGTGCAGATATTTCCATGTTTATACAGATAGCGGTATAGATATTTCCATGTTTATACAGATAGCGGTGTAGATATTTCCAGGTTTATACAGATAGCGGTGTAGATATCTCCATCTTAATACAGATGGCGGTGTAGTTATTTATATGTTCATACAGATGGCGGTGCAGATATTTCCATGTTCATACAGATGGCGGTGTAGGTATTTGCATGTTCATACAGATGGCGGTGTAGCTATTTCCATGTTCATGGAGATAGCGGTGTAGATATTTCCATGTTCATCCAGATGGCTGTGTAGAGATATCCATGTTCACACAGATGGCGGTGAAGATATTTCCATGTTAATACAGATAGCGGTGTAGATATTTCCATGTTCATACAGATAGTGGTGTAGATATTTCCATGTTCATACAGATAGGGCGGCTGATATTTCCATGTTCATACAGATAGCGGTGCTGATATTTCCATGTTTATACAGGTAGCGGTGTAGATATTTCCAGGTTTATACAGATAGCGGTGTAGACATTTCCATGTTTATACAGATAGCGGTGTAGATATTTCCATGTTTATACAGATAGCGGTGTAGATATCTCTATCTTAATACAGATGGCGGTGTAGATATTTATATGTTCATACAGATGGCCATGCAGATATTTCCATGTTCATACAGATGGCGGTGTAGATATATCCATGTTCCTACAGATAGCAGTGTAGTTATTTCTAGGTGTAAAGAGATAGCTGTGTAGATATTTCCATGTATATGCAGATAGCTGTGTAGATATTTCCATTTTTAAGCAGATAGCGGTGTAGATATTTCCATGTTCATCCAGATGGCTGTGTAGATATATCCATGTTCATACAGATAGCGGTGTAGATATTTCCATGTCCATACAGATAGTGCTGAAGATATTTCCATGTTCATACAGATAGCGGTGCAGCTATTTCCATGTTCATACAGATAGCGGTGTAGATATTTCCATGTTCGTAGAGATAGCGGTGTAGATATTTCCATGTTCATACAGATAGCGGTGCTTATATTTCCATGTTTATACAGATAGCGGTGTAGATATTTCCATGTTTATACAGATAGCGGTGTAGATATTTATATGTTCATACAGATGGCGGTGCAGATATTTCCATGTTCATACAGATGGCGGTGTAGATATTTCCATGTTTGTAGAGATAGTGGTGTAGTTATTTCCATGTGTAAAGAGATAGCTTTGTAGATATTTCCATGTATATGCAGATAGCTGTGTAGATATTTCCATTTTCATGCAGATAGCGGTGTAGATATTTCCATGTTCAAACAGATAGCGGTGTAGATATTTCCGTGTTCATACAGATATTGGTCTAGATATTTCCATGTTCATACAGATAGCGGTGTAGCTATTTCCATGTTCATACAGATAGCGGTGTAGATATTTCCATGTTCATCCAGATGGCTGTGTAGATATATCCATGTTCATAGAGATGGCGGTGAAGATATTTCCATGTTCATACAGAAAGCAGTGTAGATATTTCCATGTTCATACAGATAGAGGGGCTGATATTTCCATGTTCATACAGATAGCGGTGCTGATATTTCCATGTTTATACAGGTAGCGGTGTAGATATATCCATGTTTATACAGATAGCGGTGAAGATGTATGCATGTTTACACAGATAGCGGTGTTGATATTTCCATGTATATGCAGATAGCTGTGTAGATATTTCCATTTTCAGGCAGATAGCGGTATAGATATTTCCATGTTCAAACAGATAGCGGTGTAGATATTTCCATGTTCATACAGATAGCGGTGTAGGTATATCCATGTTTATACAGGTAGCGGTGAAGATGTATGCATGTTTACACAGATAGCGGTGTAGATATTTCCATGTTCATACAGATAGCGGTGTAGATATTTCCATGTTTATACAGATAGCAGTGAAGATATCTCCATCTTAATAGAGATGGCGGTGTAGATATTTATATGTTCATACAGATGGCGGTGCAGATATTTCCATGTTCATACAGATGGCGGTGTAGATATTTCCATGTTTATAGAGATAGTGGTGTAGTTATTTCCATGTGTAAAGAGATAGCTTTGTAGATATTTCCATGTATATGCAGATAGCTGTGTAGATATTTCCATATTCATGCAGATAGCGGTGTAAATATTTCCATGTTCAAACAGATAGCGGTGTAGGTATTTCCATGTTCATACGGATAGTGGTGTAGATATTTCTATGTTCATACAGATGGCGGTGTAGATATTTCCATGTTCATACAGAGAGCGATGTAGTTATTTCCATGTGCAAAGAGATAGCTGTGTAGATATTTCCATGTATATGCAGATAGCTGTGTAGATATTTCCATATTCATGCAGATAGCGGTGTAAATATTTCCATGTTCAAACATATAGCGGTGTAGATATTTCCATGTTCATACAGATAGCGGTGTAGATATTTCCATGTTTATACAGATAGCGGTGAAGATGTATGCATTTTTACACAGATAGCGGTGTAGATATATCCATGTTCATACAGATAGCGGTGTAGATATTTCCATGTTCATCCAGATGGCTGTGTAGATATATCCATGTTCATAGAGATATCGGTGTAGATATTTCCATGTTCGTACAGATAGTGGTGTAGATATTTCCATGTTCAAACAGATAGCGGTGTAGATATTTCCATGTTCATACAGATATTGGTGTAGATATTTCCATGTTTATACAGATAGCGGTGTAGCTATTTCCATGTTCATACAGATAGCGGTGTAGATATTTCCATGTTCATCCAGATGGCTGTGTAGATATCTCCATCTTAATACAGATGGCGGTGAAGATATTTCCATATTCGTACAGATAGCGGTGTATATATTTCCATGTTCATACAGATAGTGGTGTAAATATTTCCATGTTCATACAGATAGAGGGGGTGATATTTCCTTGTTCATACAGATAGCGGTGTAGATATTTCCATGTTCATACAGAGATCGATGTAGTTATTTCCATGTGCAAAGAGATAGCTGTGTAGATATTTCCATCTATATGCAGATAGCAGTGTAGATATTTCCATTTTCATGCAGATAGCGGTTTAGATATTTCCATGTTGAAACAGATAGCGGTGTAGATATTTCCATTTTCATACAGATAGCGGTGTAGATATTTCCATGTTCATCCAGATGGCTGTGTAGATATATCCATATTCATAGAGATAGCGGTGTAGATATTTCCATGTTCATACAGATAGTGGTGTAGATATTTCCATGTTCATACAGATAGCGGTGTAGCTATTTCCATGTTCATACAGATAGCGGTGTAGATATTTCCATGTTCGTACAGATAGCGGTGTAAATATTTCCATGTTCGTACAGATAGCGGTACTGATATTTCCATGTTTATACAGGTAGCGGTGCAGATATTTCCATGTTTACACAGATAGCGGTGTAGATATTTCCACGTTCATACAGATAACGGTGTAGATATTTCCATGTTCATCCAGATGGCTGTGTAGATATATCCATGTTCATACAGATAGCGGTTTAGATATTTCCATGTTCATACAGATAGTGCTGTAGATATTTCCATGTTCATACAGATATCGGTGCTGATATTTCCATGTTTATACAGGTAGCGGTGTAGATATTTCCATGTTCATACAGATAGCGGTGTAGATATTCCCATGCTTATACAGATAGCGGTGTAGATATCTCCATCTTAATACAGATGGCGGTGTAGGTATTTATATGTTCATACAGATGGCCGTGCAGATATTTCCATGTTCATACAGATGGCGGTGTAGATATTTCCATGTTCATACAGAGAGCGGTGTAGATATTTCCATGTGTAAAGAGATAGCGGTGTAGATATTTCCATGTATATGCAGATAGCTGTGTAGATATTTCCATTTTCATGCAGATAGCGGTTTAGATATTTCCATGTTCAAACAGATAGCGGTGTAGATATTTCCATGTTCATACAGATAGCGGTGTAGATATTTCCATGTTTATACAGATAGCGGTGAAGAAGTATGCATGTTTACACAGATAGCGGTGTAGCTCTCTCCATGTTCATACACATAGTGGTGTAGATATTTCCATGTTCCTACAGATAGCGGTGTAGCTATTTCCATTATTTCCATGTTCATACAGATAGCGGTGTAGATATTTCCATGTTCATACAGATAGCGGTGCTGATATTTCCATGGTCATCCATATGGCTGTGTAGATTTATCCATGTTCATACAGATGGCGGTGAAGATATTTCCATGTTCATACAGATAGCAGTATAGCTATTTCCATGTTCATCCAGATGGCTGTGTAGATTTATCCATGTTCATACAGATGGCGGTGAAGATATTTCCATGTTCATACAGATAGCAGTATAGATATTTCCATGTTCATCCAGATGGCTCTGTAGATATATCCATGTTCATACAGATGGCGGTGAAGATATTTCCATACACATACAGATAGCAGTGTAGATATTTCCATGTTCATACAGATAGTGGTGTAGATATTTCCATGTTCATACAGATAGAGGGGCTGATATTTCCATGTTCATACAGATAGCGGTGCTGATATTTCCATGTTTATACAGGTAGCGGTGTAGATGTTTCCATGTTTATAAAGATAGCGGTGTAGATATTTCCATGTTTATACAGATAGCGGTGTAGATATTTCCATGTTTATACAGATAGCAGTGTAGATATCTCCATCTTAATACAGATGGCGGTGTAGATATTTATATGTTCATACAGATGGCCGTGCAGATATTTCAATGTTCATACAGATGGCGGTGTAGATATATCCATGTTCATACAGATAGCAGTGTAGTTATTTCCATGTGTAAAGAGATAGCTGTGTAGATATTTCCATGTATATGCAAATAGCTGTGTAGATATTTCCATTTTCAAGCAGATAGCGGTGTAGATATTTCCATGTTCATACAGATGGCTGTGTAGATATATCCATGTTCATACAGATAGCGGTGTAGATATTTCCATGTCCATTCAGATAGTGCTGTAGGTATTTCCATGTTCATACAGATAGCGGTGCAGCTATTTCCATGTTCATACAGATAGCGGTGTAGATATTTCCATGTTCATACAGATAGCGGAGTAGATATTTCCATGTTCAAACAGATAGCGGTGCTGATATTTCCATGTTTATACAGATAGCGGTGCAGATATTTCCATGTTCATACAGATGGCGGTGTAGATATTTCCATATTTATAGAGATAGTGGTGTAGTTATTTCCATGTGTAAAGAGATATCTTTGTAGATATTTCCATGTATATGCAGATAGCTGTGTAGATATTTCCATTTTCATGCAGATAGCGGTGTAGATATTTCCATGTTCAAACAGATAGCGGTGTAGATATTTCCATGTTCATACAGATAGTGGTGTAGATATTTCCATGTTCATACAGATAGCGGTGTAGCTCTTTCCATGTTCATACAGATAGCGGTGTAGATATTTCCATGTTCATCCAGATGGCCTTGTAGATATATCCATGTTCATAGAGATGGCGGTGAAGATATTTAAATGTTCATACAGATAGCGGTTTAGATATTTCCATGTTCAAACAGATAGCGGTGTAGATAATTCCATGTTCATACAGATAGCGGTGTAGATATATCCATGTTTATACAGATAGCGGTGAAGATGTATGCATGTTTACACAGATAGCGGTGTAGATATTTCCATGTTCATACAGATAGCGGTGTAGATATTTCCATGTTCATCCTGATGGCTGTGTAGATATATCCATGTTCATACAGATAGCGGTGTAGATATTTCCATGTTCATACAGATAGTGCTGTAGATATTTCCATGTTCATACAGATAGGGGTGCAGCTATTTCCATGTTCATACAGATAGCGGAGTAGATATTTCCATGTTCGTACAGATAGCGGTGTAGATATTTCCATGTTCATACAGATAGCGGTGCTTATATTTCCATGTTTATACAGGTAGCGGTGTGGATATTTCCATGTTTATACAGATAGCGGTGTAGATATTTCCATGTTTATACAGATAGCGGTGTAGATATTTCCAAGTTTATACAGATAGCGGTGTAGATATCTCCAACTTAATACAGATGGCGGTGTAGATATTTATATGTTCATACAGATGATGGTGCAGATATTTCCATGTTCATACAGATGGCGGTGTAGATATTTCCATGTTTATAGAGATAGTGGTGTAGTTATTTCCATGTGTAAAGAGATAGCTTTGTAGATATTTCCATGTATATGCAGATAGCTGTGTAGATATTTCCATTTTCATGCAGATAGCGGTGTAAATATTTCCATGTTCAAACAGATAGCGGTGTAGATATTTCCATGTTCATACAGAGAGCGGTGTAGATATTTCCATGTTTATACAGATAGCGGTGAAGAAGTATGCATGTTTACACATATAGCGGTGTAGCTCTTTCCATGTTCATACAGATAGTGGTGTAGATATTTCCATGTTCATACAGATAGCGGTGTAGCTATTTCCATGTTCATACAGATAGCGGTGTAGATATTTCCATGTTCGTACAGATAGCGGTGTAGATATTTCCATGTTCATACAGATAGCAGTGCTGATATTTCCATGTTTATACAGGTAGCGGTGCGGATATTTCCATGTTTATACAGATAGCGGTGTAGATATTTCCATTTTTATACAGATAGCGGTGTAGATATTTCCGAGTTTATACAGATAGCGGTGTAGATATCTGCATCTTAATACAGTTGGCGGTGTAGATATTTATATGTTCATACAGATGGCGGTGCAGATATTTCCATGTTCATACAGATGGCGGTGTAGCTATTTCCATGTTCATATAGATAGCGGTGTAGCTATTTCCATGTTCATGCAGATAGCGGTGTAGATATTTCCATGTTCATCTATATGGCTGTCTATATTTATCCATGTTCATACAGATGACGGTGGAGATATTTCCATGTTCATACAGATAGCAGTATAGATATTTCCATGTTCGTAGAGATAGCGGTGTAGATATTTCCATGTTCCTACAGATAGCGGTGCTGATACTTCCATGTTTATACAGGTAGCGGTGCAGATATTTCCATGTTTATACAGATAGCGGTGTAGATATTTCCATGTTTATACAGATAGCGGTGTAGATATTTCCAGGTTGATACAGATAGCGGTGTAGATATCTCCATCTTAATACAGATGGCGGTGTAGTTATTTATATGTTCATACAGATGGCGGTGCAGATATTTCCATGTTCATACAGATGGCGGTGTGGATATTTGCAAGTTCATACAGATGGCGGTGTAGCTATTTCCATGTTCATGGAGATAGCGGTGTAGATATTTCCATGTTCATCCAGATGGCTGTGTAGAGATATCCATGTTCATACAGATTTCGGTGAAGATAATTCCATGTTCATACAGATAGCGGGGTAGATATTTCCATGTTCATGCAGATATTGGTGTAGATATTCCCATGTTCATACCGATAGAGGGGCTGATATATCCATGTTCATACAGATAGTGCTGTAGATATTTCCATGTTCATACAGATAGAGGTGCAGCTATTTCCATGTTCATACAGATAGTGGTGTAGATATTTCCATGTTCGTACAGATAGCGGTGTAGATATTTCCATGTTCATACAGATAGCGGTGCTTATATTTCCATGTTTATAAAGGTAGCGGTGTAGATATTTCCATGTTTATACAGATAGCGGTGTAGATATTTCCATGTTTATACAGATAGCGGTGTAGATATTTCCAAGTTTATACAGATAGCGGTGTAGATATCTCCATCTTAATACAGATGGCGGTGTAGATATTTATATGTTCATACAGATGGCGGTGCAGATATTTCCATGTTCATACAGATGGCCTTGTAGATATTTCCATGTTCATCCAGATGGATGTGTAGATATATCCATGTTCATACAGATTGCGGTGAAGATATTTCCATGTTCGTACAGATAGCGGTGTAGATATTTCCATGTTCATACAGATATTGGTGTAGATATTTCCATGTTCATACAGATAGCGGTGAAGCTATTTCCATGTTCATGCAGATAGCGGTGTAGATATTTCCATGTTCATCCAGATGGCTGTGTAGATATACCCATGTTCATACAGATGGCGGTGAAGATATTTCCATGTTTATACAGATAGCGGTGTAGATATTTCCATGTTTTTACAGATAGTGGTGTAGATATTTCCATGTTCATACAGATAGCGGTGTAGCTATTTCCATGTTCATACAGATAGCGGTGTAGATATTTCCAATTTCATCCAGATGGCTGTATAGACATATCCATGTTCATACAGATTGTGGTGAAGATAATTCCATGTTCATACAGATAGTGGGGTACATATTTCCATGTTCATGCAGATAGTGGTGTAGATATTCCCATGTTCATACCGATAGAGGGGCTGATATTTCCATGTTCATACAGATAGCGGTGCTGATATTTCCATCTTTATAAAGGTAGCGGTGTAGATATTTCCATGTTCATACAGATAGCGGTGTAGATATTTCCATGTTTATACAGATAGCCTTGTAGATATCTCCATCTTAATACAGATGGCGGTGTAGATATTTATATGTTCACACAGATGGCCGTGCAGATATTTCCATGTTCATACAGATGGCAGTGTAGATATTTCCATGTTCATACAGATAGCGGTGTAGATATTTCCATGTGTAAAGAGATAGCGGTGAAGATGTATGCATGTTTACACAGATAGCGGTTTAGATATTACTATGTTCAAACAGATAGCGGTGTAGATATTTCCATGTTCATACAGATAGCGGTGCTGATATTTCCATGTTTATACAGGTAGCGATGTGGATATTTCCATGTTTATACAGATAGCGGTGTAGATATTTCCATTTTTATACAGATAGCGGTGTAGATATTTCCAAGTTTATGCAGATACCAGTGTAGGTAACTCCATCTTAATACAGATGGCAGTGTAGATATTTATATGTTCATACAGATGGCGGTGCAGATATTTCCATGTTCATACAGAGGGCTGTGTAGATATATCCATGTTCATACAGATGGCGGAGAAGATATTTCCATGTTCATACAGATAGCGGTGTAGATATTTCCATGTTCATACAGATAGCGGTGTATCTATTTCCATGTTCATACAGATAGCGGTGTAGCTATTTCCATGTTCATACAGATAGCGGTGTAGATATTTCCATGTTCATCCAGAGGGCTGTGTAGATATATGTATGTTCATACAGATGGCGGTGATGATATTTCCATGTTCATACAGATAGCGGTGTAGTTATTTCCATGTGTAAAGAGGTAGCTGTGTATATATTTCCATGTATATGCAGATAGCTGAGTAGATATTTCCATTTTCATGCAGATAGCAGTGAATATATTTCCCTGTTCAAACAGTTAGCGGTGTAGATATTTCCATGTTCCTAAACACAGCGGTGTAGATATTTCCATGTTTATACAGATAGCGGTGAAGATCTATGCATGTTTACACAGATAGCGTTGTAGATATTTCCATGTTCATCCAGATGGCTGTGTAGATACATCCATGTTCATACAGATAGCGGTGTAGATATTTCCAAGTTCATACAGATAGCGGTGCAGATATTTCCATGTTCATCCAGATTGCTGTGTAGATATATACATGTTCATACAGATGGCGGTGAAGATATTTCCATGTTCATACAGATAGCGGTGTAGATATTTCCATGTTCATACAGATAGCGGTGTAGATATTTCCATGTTCATACAGATAGCGATGTAGATATTTCCATGTTCATCCAGATGGCTGTGTAGATATATCCATGTTCATACAGATAGTGGTGTAGATATTTCCATGTTCATCCAGATGGCTGTGTAGCTATTTCCATGTTCATACAGATAGTGGTGTAGATATTTCCACGTTCATACAGATAGCGGTGTAGGTATTTCCATGTTCATACAGATAGCCGTGTAGATATTGCCATGTTCATACCGATAGCGGTGCTGGTACTTCCATGTTTATACAGGTAGCGGTGTACATATTTCCGTGTTTATGCAGGTAGCGGTGTAGATATTTCCATGTTCATACAGATAGCGGTGTAGATTTTTCCATGTTTATACAGATAGCGGTGTAGATATCTCCTTCTTAATACAGATGGCGGTGTAGATATTTATATGTTCATACAGATGGCGGTGCAGATATTTACATGTTCATACAGATGGTGGGGTACATATTTCCATGTTTATAGAGATAGCGGTGTAGTTATTTCCATGTTCATACAGTTAGCGGTGTATGTATTTCCATGTTCATACAGATAGCGGTGTAGGTATTTCCATGTTCATCCAGATGGCTGTGTAGATATATCCATGTTCATACAGATAGCGGTGTGGATATTTCCATGTTCGTCCAGATGGCTGTGTAGCTATTTCCATGTTCATCCAGATAGCGGTGTAGATATTTCCATGTTCACAGATAGCGGTGTAGATATTTCCATGTTCATACAGATAGCCGTGTAGATATTGCCATGTTCATACCGATAGCGGTGCTGATACTTCCATGTTTATACAGGTAGCGGTGTACATATTTCCGTGTTTATACAGGTAGCGGTGTAGTTATTTCCATGTTCATACAGATAGCGGTGTAGATATTTCCATGTTTATACAGATAGCGGTGTAGATATCTCATTCTTAATACAGATGGCGGTGTAGATATTTATATGTTCATAGAGATGGCGGTGCAGATATTTCCATGTTCATACAGATAGCGGTGAAGATATTTCCATGTTGATACAGATAGCGGTGTAGATATCTCATTCTTAATACAGATGGCGGTGTAGATATTTATATGTTCTTCCAGACGGCTGTGTAGACATATCCATGTTCATACAGATGGCGGTGAAGATATTTCCATGTTCATACAGATGGCTGTCTAGATATATCCATGTTCATACAGATGGCGGTGAAGGTGTTTCCATGTTCATACAGATGGCGGTGTAGATATTTCCATGTTCATACAGATAGCGGTGCTGATATTTCCATGTTTATACAGGTAGCAGTGTAGATATTTCCATGTTTATACAGATAGCGGTGTAGATATTTCCATATATATACACATAGCGGTGTAGATATTTCCATGTTTATACAGATAGCGGTGTATATATCTCCATCTTAATACAGATGGCGGTGTAGATATTTATATGTTCATACAGATGGCGGTGCAGCTATTTCCATGTTCATACAGATGGCGGTGAAGATATTTCCATGTTCATACAGATTGCGGTGTAGATACTTCCATGTTCATACTGATAGCGGTGCTGATATTTCCATGTTTATACAGGTAGCGGTGTAGATATTTCCATGTTTATACAGATGGCGGTGTACATATTTCCATGTTCATACAGATAGCGGTGTAGTTATTTCCATGTGTAAAGAGATAGCTGTGTAGATATTTCCATGTATATGCAGATAGCTGTGTAGACATTTCCATTTTCATGCAGATAGCGGTGTATATATTTCCGTGTTCAAACAGTTAGCGGTGTAGATATTTCTATGTTCATAAAGATAGCAGTGTAGATATTTCCATGTTTATACAGATAGCGGTGAAGATGTATGCATGTTTACACAGATAGCTGTGTAGATATTTCCATGTTCATCCAGATGGCTGTGTAGATATATCCATGTTCATAGAGATAGCGGTGTAGATATTTCCATATTCACACAGATAGCAGTGTAGATATTTCCATGTTCATACAGATAGCGGTGCAGATATTTCCATGTTCATCCAGATGGCTGTGTAGATATATCCATGTTCATACAGATGGCGGTGAAGATATTTCCATGTTCATACAGATAGCGTTGTAGATATTTCCATGTTCATGCAGAAAACGGTGTAGGTATTTCCATGTTTATACAGATAGCGGTGAAGATGTATGCATGTTTACACAGATAGCGGTGTAGATAATTCCATGTTCATCCACATGGCTGTGTAGATATATCCATGTTCATACAGATAGCGGTGTAGATATTTCCATGTTCATACAGATAGCAGTGCGGATATTTCCTTGTTCATCCAGATGGCTGTGTAGATATATCCTTGTTCATACAGATGGCGGTGAGGGTATTTCCATGTTCCTACAGATAGCGGTGTATGTATTTCCGTGTTCATACAGATAGCGGTGTAGATATTTCCATGTTCATACTGATAGCGGTGTAGATATTTCCATGTTCATCCAGATGGCTGTGTAGGTATATCGATGTTCATACAGATGGTGGTGAAGATATTTCCATGTTTATACAGATAGCGGTGTAGATATTTCCATGTTCATACAGATAACCGTGTAGATATTGCCATGTTCATACCGGTAGCGGTGCTGATACTTCCATGTTTATACAGGTAGCTGTGTACTTATTTCCGTGTTTATACAGATAGCAGTGTAGATATTTCCATGTATATACAGATAGCGGTGTAGATATTTCCATGTTTATACAGATAGCGGTGTAGATATCTCCTTCTTCATACAGATGGCGGTGTAGATATTTATATGTTCATACAGATAGCGGTGCAAATATGTCCATGTTCATACAGATGGCGGTGTAGATATTTCCATGTTTATAGAGATAGCGGTGTAGTTATTTCCATGTGTAAAGAGATAGCTGTGTAGATATTTCCATGTATATGCAGATAGCTGTGTAGATATTTCCATTTTCATTCAGATAGCGGTGTAGATATTTCCATGTTCAAACAGATAGCGGTGCAGATATTTCCATGTTCATCCAGATGGCTGTGTAGTTATATCAATGTTCATACAGATGGCGTTGAAGATATTTCCATGTTCATACTGATAGCGGTGTAGATATTTCCATGTTCATACAGATAGCGGTGCTGATATTTCCTTGTTCATCCAGATGGCTGTGTAGATATTTCCATGTTCATAGAGATGGCGGTGAAGATATTTCCATGTTCATACAGATATCGGTGTAGATATTTCCATGTTCATACAGATAGCGGTGTAGATATTTCCATGTTCATACAGATAGCGGTGCTGATATTTCCATGTTTATACAGGTAGCGGTGTAGGTATTTCCATGTTTATACAGTTAGCGGTGTAGATATTTCCATCTTTATACAGGTAGCGGTGTAGATATTTCCATGTTTATACAGATAGCGGTGTAGATATTTCCATGTTCATAGAGATAGCGGTGTATGTATTTCCATGTTCATACAGATAGCGGTGTAGACATTTCCATATTCATCCAGATGGCTGTGTAGATATTTCCATGTTCATACAGATAGCGGTGCAGATATTTCCATGTTCATACAGATAGCGGTGTAGATATTTCCATGTTCATACAGATAGCCGTGTTGATATTGCCATGTTCATACCGATAGCGGTGCTGATACTTCCATGTTTATACAGGTAGCGGTGTACATATTTCCGTTTTTATACAGATAGCGGTGTAGATATTTCCATGTTCATACAGATGGCGGTGTTGTTATTTCCATGTTTATAGAGATAGCGGTGTAGTTATTTCCATGTGTAAAGAGATAGCTGTGTAGATATTTCCATGTATATGCAGATAGCTGTGTAGATATTTCCATTTTCATGCAGATAGCGGTGTAGATATTTCCATGTTCAAACAGTTAGCGGTGTAGATATTTCCATGTTCATAAAGATAGCGGTGTAGATATTTCCATGTTTATACAGATAGCGGTGAAGATGTATGCATGTTTACACAGATAGCGGTGTAGATATTTCCATGTTCATCCAGATGGCTGTGTAGATATATGCATGTTCATACAGATGGCGGTGAAGATATTTCCATGTTCATGGAGATAGCGGTGTAGATATTTCCATGTTCATCCAGATGGCTGTGTAGATATATCCATGTTCATACAGATGGCGGTGAAGATACTTCCATGTTCATACAGATAGCGGTGTAGATATTTCCATGTTTATACAGATAGTGTTGTAGATATTTCCATGTTCATACAGATAGCGGTGTAGCTATTTCCATGTTCATACAGATAGCGGTGTAGATATTTCCATGTTCATCCAGATGTCTGTGTAGACATATCCATGTTCATACAGATGGCGGTGAAGATAATTCCATGTTCATACAGGTAGCGGTGTAGATATTTCCATGTTCATACAGATAGCGGTGTAGATATTCCCATGCTTATACAGATAGCGGTGTAGATATCTCCATCTTAATACAGATGGCGGTGTAGGTATTTATATGTTCATACAGATGGCCGTGCAGATATTTCCATGTTCATACAGATGGCGGTGTAGATATTTCCATGTTCATACAGAGAGCGGTGTAGATATTTCCATGTGTAAAGAGATAGCGGTGTAGATATTTCCATGTATATGCAGATAGCTGTGTAGATATTTCCATTTTCATGCAGATAGCTGTTTAGATATTTCCATGTTCAAACAGATAGCGGTGTAGATATTTCCATGTTCATACAGATAGCGGTGTAGATATTTCCATGTTTATACAGATAGCGGTGAAGAAGTATGCATGTTTACACAGATAGCGGTGTAGCTCTTTCCATGTTCATACAGATAGTGGTGTAGATATTTCCATGTTCATACAGATAGCGGTGTAGCTATTTCCATTATTTCCATGTTCATACAGATAGCGGTGTAGATATTTCCATGTTCATACAGATAGCGGTGCTGATATTTCCATGGTCATCCATATGGCTGTGTAGATTTATCCATGTTCATACAGATGGCGGTGAAGATATTTCCATGTTCATACAGATAGCAGTATAGCTATTTCCATGTTCATCCAGATGGCTGTGTAGATTTATCCATGTTCATACAGATGGCGGTGAAGATATTTCCATGTACATACAGATAGCAGTATAGATATTTCCATGTTCATCCAGATGGCTGTGTAGATATATCCATGTTCATACAGATGGCGGTGAAGATATTTCCAAACTCATACAGATAGCAGTGTAGATATTTCCATGTTCATACAGATAGTGGTGTAGATATTTCCATGTTCATACAGATAGAGGGGCTGATATTTCCATGTTCATACAGATAGCGGTGCTGATATTTCCATGTTTATACAGGTAGCGGTGTAGATGTTTCCATGTTTTTAAAGATAGCGGTGTTGATATTTCCATGTTTATACAGATAGCGGTGTAGATATTTCCATGTTTATACAGATAGCAGTGTAGATATCTCCATCTTAATACAGATGGCGGTGTAGATATTTATATGTTCATACAGATGGCCGTGCAGATATTTCAATGTTCATACAGATGGCGGTGTAGATATATCCATGTTCATACAGATAGCAGTGTAGTTATTTCCATGTGTAAAGAGATAGCTGTGTAGATATTTCCATGTATATGCAAATAGCTGTGTAGATATTTCCATTTTCAAGCAGATAGCGGTGTAGATATTTCCATGTTCATACAGATGGCTGTGTAGATATATCCATGATCATACAGATAGCGGTGTAGATATTTCCATGTCCATTCAGATAGTGCTGTAGTTATTTCCATGTTCATACAGATAGCGGAGTAGATATTTCCATGTTCATTCAGATAGCGGTGCTGATATATCCATGTTTATACAGATATCGGTGCAGATATTTCCATGTTCATACAGATGGCGGTGTAGATATTTCCATGTTTATAGAGATAGTGGTGTAGTTATTTCCATGTGTAAAGAGATAGCTTTGTAGATATTTCCATGTATATGCAGATAGCTGTGTAGATATTTCCATTTTCATGCAGATAGCGGTGTAGATATTTCCATGTTCAAACAGATAGCGGTGTAGATATTTCCATGTTCATACAGATAGTGGTGTAGATATTTCCATGTTCATACAGATAGCGGTGTAGCTCTTTCCATGTTCATACAGATAGCGGTGTAGATATTTCCATGTTCATCCAGATGGCCATTTAGATATATCCATGTTCATAGAGATGGCGGTGAAGATATTTAAATGTTCATACAGATAGCGGTTTAGATATTTCCATGTTCAAACAGATAGCGGTGTAGATATTTCCATGTTCATACAGATAGCGGTGTAGATATATCCATGTTTATACAGATAGCGGTGAAGATGTATGCATGTTTACACAGATAGCGGTGTAGATATTTCCATGTTCATACAGATAGCGGTGTAGATATTTCCATGTTCATCCAGATGGCTGTGTAGATATATCCATGTTCATAGAGATAGCGGTGTAGATATTTCCATGTTCATACAGATAGCGGTGTATATATTTCCATGTTCATACAGATAGCGGTGTAGCTATTTCCATGTTCATACAGATAGCGGTGTAGATATTTCCATGTTCGTACAGATAGCGGTGTAGATATTTCCATGTTCATACAGATAGCGGTACTGATATTTCCATGTTTATACAGGTAGCGGTGGAGATATTTCCATGTTTACACAGATAGCGGTGTAGATATTTCCATGTTCATACAGATAGCGGTGCAGGTATTTCCATGTTCATACAGGTGGCTGTGTAGATATATCCATGTTCATACAGATAGCGGTGTAGATATTTCCATGTTCATACAGATAGTGCTGTAGATATTTCCATGTTCATACAGATAGCGGTGTAGCTATTTCCATGTTCATACAGATAGCGGTGTAGATATTTCCATGTTCAAACAGATAGCGGTGTAGATATTTCCATGTTCATACAGATAGCGGTGCTTATATTTCCATGTTTATACAGGTAGCGGTGTAGATATTTCCATGTTTATACAGATAGCGGTGTAGATATTTCCATGTTTATACAGATAGCGGTGTAGATATTTCCATGTCCATCCAGATGGCTGTGTAGATATATCCATGTTCAAACAGATGGCGGTGAAGATAATTCCATGTTCATACAGATAGCTGTGTAGATATTTCCATGTTTATACAGATAGCGGTGTAGATATTTCCAGGTTTATACAGATAGCGGTGTAGATATCTCCATCTTAATACAGATGGCGGTGTAGTTATTTATATGTTCATACAGATGGCGGTGCAGATATTTCCATGTTCATACACATGGCGGTGTAGATATTTGCATGTTCATACAGATGGCGGTGTAGCTATTTCCATGTTCATGGAGATAGCGGTGTAGATATTTCCATGTTCATCCAGATGGCTGTGTAGAGATATCCTTGTTCATACAGATGGCGGTGAAGATATCTCCATGCTCATACAGATAGCGGTGTAGATATTTCCATGTTCATACAGATAGTGGTGTAGATATTTCCAAGTTCATACAGATAGGGCGGCTGATATTTCCATGTTCATACAGATAGCGGTGCTGATATTTCCATGTTTATACAGGTAGTGGTGTAGATATTTCCAGGTTTATACAGATAGCGGTGTAGACATTTCCATGTTTATACAGATAGCGGTGTAGATATTTCCATGTTTATACAGATAGCGGTGTAGATATCTCTATCTTAATACAGATGGCGGTGTAGATATTTATATGTTCATACAGATGGCCATGCAGATATTTCCATGTTCATACAGATGGCGGTGTAGATATATCCATGTTCATACAGATAGCAGTGTAGTTATTTCCATGTGTAAAGAGATAGCTGTGTAGATATTTCGAAGTATATGCAGATAGCTGTGTAGATATTTCCATTTTTAAGCAGATAGCGGTGTAGATATTTCCATGTTCATCCAGATGTCTGTGTAGATATATCCATGTTCATACAGATAGCGGTGTAGATATTTCCATGTCCATACAAATAGTGCTGAAGATATTTCCATGTTCGTACAGATAGAGGGGCTGATATTTCCATGTTCATACAGATAGCGGTGCTGATATTTCCATGTTTATACAGACAGCGGTGTAGATATTTATATGTTCATACAGATGGTGGTGCAGATATTTCCATGTTCATACAGATGGCGGTGTAGTTATTTCCATGTTTATAGAGATAGTGGTGTAGTTATTTCCATGTGTAAAGAGATAGCTTTGTAGATATTTCCATGCATATGCAGATAGCTGTGTAGATATTTCCATTTTCATGCAGATAGCGGTGTAGATATTTCCATATTCAAACAGATAGCGGTGTAGATATTTCCATGTTCATACAGATAGTGGTGTAGCTATTTCCATGTTCATACAGATAGCGGTGTAGCTATTTCCATGTTCATACAGATAGCGGTGTAGATATTTCCATGTTCATCCAGATGGCTGTGTAGATATATCCATGTTCATAGAGATGGCGGTGAAGATATTTCCATGTTCATACAGAAAGCAGTGTAGATATTTCCATGTTCATACAGATAGAGGGGCTGATATTTCCATGTTCATACAGATAGCGGTGCTGATATTTCCATGTTTATACAGGTAGCGGTGTAGATATATCCATGTTTATACAGATAGCGGTGAAGATGTATGCATGTTTACACAGATAGCGGTGTTGATATTTCCATGTATATGCAGATAGCTGTGTAGATATTTCCATTTTCAGGCAGATAGCGGTATAGATATTTCCATGTTCAAACAGATAGCGGTGTAGATATTTCCATGTTCATACAGATAGCGGTGTAGGTATATCCATGTTTATACAGGTAGCGGTGAAGATGTATGCATGTTTACACAGATAGCGGTGTAGATATTTCCATGTTCATACAGATAGCGGTGTAGATATTTCCATGTTCATCCTGATGGCTGTGTAGATATATCCATGTTCATACAGATAGCTGTGTAGATATTTCCATGTTCATACAGATAGTGCTGTAGATACTTCCATGTTCATACAGATAGCGGTGCAGCTATTTCCATGTTCGTACAGATAGCGGTGTAGATATTTCCATGTTCGTACAGATAGCGGTGTAGATATTTCCATGTTCATACAGATAGCGGTGCTTATATTTCCATGTTTATACAGGTAGCGGTGTGGATATTTCCATGTTTATACAGATAGCGGTGTAGATATTTCCATGTTTATACAGATAGCGGTGTAGATATTTCCAAGTTTATACAGATAGCGGTGTAGATATCACCAACTTAATACAGATGGCGGTGTTGATATTTATATGTTCATACAGATGGCGGTGCAGATATTTCCATGTTCATACAGATGGCGGTGTAGATATTTCCATGTTTATAGAGATAGTGGTGTAGTTATTTCCATGTGTAAAGAGATAGCTGTGTAGATATTTCCATGTATATGCAGATAGCTGTGTAGATATTTCCATTTTCATGCAGATAGCGGTGTAAATATTTCCATGTTCAAACAGATAGCGGTGTAGATATTTCCATGTTCATACGGATAGTGGTGTAGATATTTCCATGTTCATACAGATGGCGGTGTAGATATTTCCATGTTCATACAGAGAGCGATGTAGTTATTTCCATGTGCAAAGAGATAGCTGTGTAGATATTTCCATGTATATGCAGATAGCAGTGTAGATATTTCCATTTTCATGCAGATAGCGGTTTAGATATTTCCATGTTCAAACATATAGCGGTGTAGATATTTCCATGTTCATACAGATAGCGGTGTAGATATTTCCATGTTCATACAGATAGGAGGGCTGATATTTCCATGTTCATAGAGATAGCGGTGCTGATATTTCCATGTTTATACAGGTAGCGGTGTAGATATTTCCTGGTTTATACAGATAGCGGTGTAGACATTTCCATGTTTATACAGATAGCGGTGTAGATATTTCTATGTTTATACAGATAGCGGTGTAGATATCTCTATCTTAATACAGATGGCGGTGTAGATATTTATATGTTCATACAGATGGCCATGCAGATATTTCCATGTTCATACAGATGGCGGTGTAGATATATCCATGTTCATACAGATAGCGGTGTAGCTATATCCATGTTCATGAAGATAGCGGTGTAGACATTTCAATGTTCATCCATATGGCTGTGTAGATATATCCATGTTCATACTGATGGCGGTGAAGATATTTCCATGTTCATACAGATAGCGGTGTAGATATTTCCATGTTCATGCAGATAGCGGTGTAGATATTTGCATGTTCATACAGATGGCTGTGTGGATATATCCATGTTCATACAGATGGCGATGAAGTTATTCACATGTACATACAGATAGCGCTGTAGATATTTCCATGTTCATACAGATAGCGGTGTAGATATTTCCATGTTCATACAGATAGTGGTGTAGATATTTCCATGTTCATACAGATGGCGGAGTAGATATTTATATGTTCATACAGACGGCGGTGCAGATATTTCCATGTTCATACAGATGTCAGTGTAGATATTTCCATGTATTTAGAGATAGTGGTGTAGTTATTTCCATGTGTAAAGAGATAGCTTTGTAGATATTTCCATGTATATGCAGATAGCGGTGTAGATATTTCCATGTTCAAACAGATAGCGGTGCAGATATTTCCATGTTCATACAGATATTGGTGTAGATATTTCCATGTTTATACAGATAGCGGTGTAGCTATTTCCATGTTCATACAGATAGCGGTGTAGATATTTCCATGTTCATCCAGATAGTGGTGTAAATATTTCCATGTTCATACAGATAGAGGGGGTGATATTTCCTTGTTCATACAGATGGCTGTGTAGATATCTCCATCTTAATACAGATGGCGGTGAAGATATTTCCATATTAGTACAGATAGCGGTGTATATATTTCCATGTTCATACAGATAGTGGTGTAAATCTTTCCATGTTCATACAGATAGAGGGGGTGATATTTCCTTGTTCATACAGATAGCGGTGTAGATATTTCCATGTTCATACAGAGATCGATGTAGTTATTTCCATGTGCAAAGAGATAGCTGTGTAGATATTTCCATGTATATGCAGATAGCAGTGTAGATATTTCCAATTTCATGCAGATAGCGGTTTAGATATTTCCATGTTCAAACAGATAGCGGTGTAGATATTTCCATGTTCATACAGATACCGGTGTAGATATTTCCATGTTCATCCAGATGGCTGTGTAGATATATCCATATTCATAGAGATAGCGGTGTAGATATTTCCATGTTCATACAGATAGTGGTGTAGATATTTCCATGTTCATACAGATAGCGGTGTAGCTATTTCCATGTTCATACAGATAGCGGTGTATATATTTCCATGTTCGTACAGATAGCGGTGTAGATATTTCCATGTTCATACAGATAGCGGTACTGATATTTCCATGTTTATACAGGTAGCGGTGCAGATATTTCCATGTTTACACAGATAGCGGTGTAGATATTTCCACGTTCATACAGATAACGGTGTAGATATTTCCATGTTCATCCAGATGGCTGTGCAGATATATCCATGTTCATACAGATAGCGGTGTAGATATTTCCATGTTCATACAGATAGTGCTGTAGATATTTCCATGTTCATACAGATAGCTGTGTAGCTATTTCCATGTTTATACAGATAGCGGTGTAGATATTTCCATGTTCAAACAGATAGCGGTGTAGATATTTCCAAGTTCATACAGATAGCGGTGCTTATATTTCCATGTTTACACAGGTAGCAGTGTAGATATTTCCATGTTTATACAGATAGCGGTGTAGATATTTCCATGTTTATACAGATAGCGGTGTAGATATTTCCATGTCCATCCAGATGCCTGTGTAGATATATCCATGTTCATACAGATGGCGGTGAAGATAATTCCATGTTCATACAGATTAGCGGTGTAGATATTTCCATGTTCATACAGATGGCGGTGTAGATATTTCCATGTTCATACCGATAGCGGTGTAGTTATTTCCATGTGTAAAGAGATAGCTGTGTAGATATTTCCATGTATATGCAGATAGCTGTGTAGATATTTCCATTTTCATACAGATAGCGGTGTAGCTATTTCCATGTTCATACAGATAGCGGTGTAGATATTTCCATGTTCGTACAGATAGCGGTGTAGATATTTCCATGTTCATACAGATAGCGGTGCTGATATTTCCATGTTTATACAAGTAGCGGTGCAGATATTTCCATGTTTATACAGATAGCGGTATAGATATTTCCATGTTTATACAGATAGCGGTGTAGATATTTCCAGGTTTATACAGATAGCGGTGTAGATATCTCCATCTTAATACAGATGGCGGTGTAGTTATTTATATGTTCATACAGATGGCGGTGCAGATATTTCCATGTTCATACAGATGGCGGTGTAGGTATTTGCATGTTCATACAGATGGCGGTGTAGCTATTTCCATGTTCATGGAGATAGCGGTGTAGATATTTCCATGTTCATCCAGATGGCTGTGTAGAGATATCCATGTTCATACAGATGGCGGTGAAGATACTTCCATGTTAATACAGATAGTGGTGTAGATATTTCCATGTTCATACAGATAGTGGTGTAGATATTTCCATGTTCATACAGATAGGGCGGCTGATATTTCCATGTTCATACAGATAGCGGTGCTGATATTTCCATGTTTATACAGGTAGCGGTGTAGATATTTCCAGGTTTATACAGATAGCGGTGTAGACATTTCCATGTTTATACAGATAGCGGTGTAGATATTTCCATGTTTATACAGATAGCGGTGTAGATATCTCTATCTTAATACAGATGGCGGTGTAGATATTTATATGTTCATACAGATGGCCATGCAGATATTTCCATGTTCATACAGATGGCGGTGTAGATATATCCATGTTCCTACAGATAGCAGTGTAGTTACTTCTATGTGTAAAGAGATAGCTGTGTAGATATTTCCATGTATATGCAGATAGCTGTGTAGATATTTCCATTTTTAAGCAGATAGCGGTGTAGATATTTCCATGTTCATCCAGATGGCTGTGTAGATATATCCATGTTCATACAGATAGCGGTGTAGATATTTCCATGTCCATACAGATAGTGCTGAAGATATTTCCATGTTCATACAGATAGCGGTGCAGCTATTTCCATGTTCATACAGATAGCGGTGTAGATATTTCCATGTTCGTACAGATAGCGGTGTAGATATTTCCATGTTCATACAGATAGCGGTGCTTATATTTCCATGTTTATACAGATAGCGGTGTAGATATTTCCATGTTTATACAGATAGCGGTGTAGATATTTATATGTTCATACAGATGGCGGTGCAGATATTTCCATGTTCATACAGATGGCGGTGTAGATATTTCCATGTTTGTAGAGATAGTGGTGTAGTTATTTCCATGTGTAAAGAGATAGCTTTGTAGATATTTCCATGTATATGCAGATAGCTGTGTAGATATTTCCATTTTCATGCAGATAGCGGTGTAGATATTTCCATGTTCAAACAGATAGCGGTGTAGATATTTCCGTGTTCATACAGATATTGGTCTAGATATTTCCATGTTCATACAGATAGCGGTGTAGCTATTTCCATGTTCATACAGATAGCGGTGTAGATATTTCCATGTTCATCCAGATGGCTGTGTAGATATATCCATGTTCATAGAGATGGCGGTGAAGATATTTCCATGTTCATACAGAAAGCAGTGTAGATATTTCCATGTTCATACAGATAGAGGGGCTGATATTTCCATGTTCATACAGATAGCGGTGCTGATATTTCCATGTTTATACAGGTAGCGGTGTAGATATATCCATGTTTATACAGATAGCGGTGAAGATGTATGCATGTTTACACAGATAGCGGTGGTGATATTTCTATGTATATGCAGATAGCTGTGTAGATATTTCCATTTTCAGGCAGATAGCGGTATAGATATTTCCATGTTCAAACAGATAGCGGTGTAGATATTTCCATGTTCATACAGATAGCGGTGTAGATATATCCATGTTTATACAGGTAGCGGTGAAGATGTATGCATGTTTACACAGATAGCGGTGTAGATATTTCCATGTTCATACAGATAGCGGTGTAGATATTTCCATGTTCATCCTGATGGCTGTGTAGATATATCCATGTTCATACAGATAGCTGTGTAGATATTTCCATGTTCATACAGATAGTGCTGTAGATACTTCCATGTTCATACAGATAGCGGTGCAGCTATTTCCATGTTCATACAGATAGCGGTGTAGATATTTCCATGTTCGTACAGATAGCGGTGTAGATATTTCCATGTTCAAACAGATAGCGGTGCTTATATTTCCATGTTTATACAGGTAGCGGTGTGGATATTTCCATGTTTATACAGATAGCGGTGTAGATATTTCCATGTTTATACAGATAGCGGTGTAGATATTTCCAAGTTTATACAGATAGCGGTGTAGATATCACCAACTTAATACAGATGGCGGTGTAGATATTTATATGTTCATACAGATGGCGGTGCAGATATTTCCATGTTCATACAGATGGCGGTGTAGATATTTCCATGTTTATAGAGATAGTGGTGTAGTTATTTCCATGTGTAAAGAGATAGCTTTGTAGATATTTCCATGTATATGCAGATAGCTGTGTAGATATTTCCATTTTCATGCAGATAGCGGTGTAAATATTTCCATGTTCAAACAGATAGCGGTGTAGATATTTCCATGTTCATACGGATAGTGGTGTAGATATTTCTATGTTCATACAGATGGCGGTGTAGATATTTCCATGTTCATACAGAGAGCGATGTAGTTATTTCCATGTGCAAAGAGATAGCTGTGTAGATATTTCCATGTATATGCAGATAGCAGTGTAGATATTTCCATTTTCATGCAGATAGCGGTTTAGATATTTCCATGTTCAAACATATAGCGGTGTAGATATTTCCATGTTCATACAGATAGCGGTGTAGATATTTCCATGTTTATACAGATAGCGGTGAAGATGTATGCATTTTTACACAGATAGCGGTGTAGATATATCCATGTTCATACAGATTGCGGTGTAGATATTTCCATGTTCATACAGATGGCTGTGTAGATATATCCACGTTCATAGAGATATCGGTGTAGATATTTCCATGTTCGTACAGATAGTGGTGTAGATATTTCCATGTTCAAACAGATAGCGGTGTAGATATTTCCATGTTCATACAGATATTGGTGTAGATATTTCCATGTTTATACAGATAGCGGTGTAGCTATTTCCATGTTCATACAGATAGCGGTGTAGATATTTCCATGTTCATCCAGATGGCTGTGTAGATATCTCCATCTTAATACAGATGGCGGTGAAGATATTTCCATATTCGTACAAATAGCGGTGTATATATTTCCATGTTCATACAGATAGTGGTGTAAATATTTCCATGTTCATACAGATAGAGGGGGTGATATTTCCTTGTTCATACAGATAGCGGTGTAGATATTTCCATGTTCATACAGAGATCGATGTAGTTATTTCCATGTGCAAAGAGATAGCTGTGTAGATATTTCCATGTATATGCAGATAGCAGTGTAGATATTTCCATTTTCATGCAGATAGCGGTTTAGATATTTCCATGTTCAAACAGATAGCGGTGTAGATATTTCCATTTTCATACAGATAGCGGTGTAGATATTTCCATGTTCATCCAGATGGCTGTGTAGATATATCCATATTCATAGAGATAGCGGTGTAGATATTTCCATGTTCATAAAGATAGTGGTGTAGATATTTCCATGTTCATACAGATAGCGGTGTAGCTATTTCCATGTTCATACAGATAGCGGTGTAGATATTTCCATGTTCGTACAGATAGCGGTGTAGATATTTCCATGTTCGTACAGATAGCGGTACTGATATTTCCATGTTTATACAGGTAGCGGTGCAGATATTTCCATGTTTACACAGATAGCGGTGTAGATATTTCCACGTTCATACAGATAACGGTGTAGATATTTCCATGTTCATCCAGATGGCTGTGTAGATATATCCATGTTCATACAGATAGCGGTGTAGATATTTCCATGTTCATACAGATAGTGCTGTAGATATTTCCATGTTCATACAGATATCGGTGCTGATATTTCCATGTTTATACAGGTAGCGGTGTAGATATTTCCATGTTCATACAGATAGCGGTGTAGATATTCCCATGCTTATACAGATAGCGGTGTAGATATCTCCATCTTAATACAGATGGCGGTGTAGGTATTTATATGTTCATACAGATGGCCGTGCAGATATTTCCATGTTCATACAGATGGCGGTGTAGATATTTCCATGTTCATACAGAGAGCGGTGTAGATATTTCCATGTGTAAAGAGATAGCGGTGTAGATATTTCCATGTATATGCAGATAGCTGTGTAGATATTTCCATTTTCATGCAGATAGCGGTTTAGATATTTCCATGTTCAAACAGATAGCGGTGTAGATATTTCCATGTTCATACAGATAGCGGTGTAGATATTTCCATGTTTATACAGATAGCGGTGAAGAAGTATGCATGTTTACACAGATAGCGGTGTAGCTCTTTCCATGTTCATACAGATAGTGGTGTAGATATTTCCATGTTCCTACAGATAGCGGTGTAGCTATTTCCATTATTTCCATGTTCATACAGATAGCGGTGTAGATATTTCCATGTTCATACAGATAGCGGTGCTGATATTTCCATGGTCATCCATATGGCTGTGTAGATTTATCCATGTTCATACAGATGGCGGTGAAGATATTTCCATGTTCATACAGATAGCAGTATAGCTATTTCCATGTTCATCCAGATGGCTGTGTAGATTTATCCATGTTCATACAGATGGCGGTGAAGATATTTCCATGTTCATACAGATACCAGTATAGATATTTCCATGTTCATCCAGATGGCTCTGTAGATATATCCATGTCCATACAGATGGCGGTGAAGATATTTCCATACACATACAGATAGCAGTGTAGATATTTCCATGTTCATACAGATAGTGGTGTAGATATTTCCATGTTCATACAGATAGAGGGGCTGATATTTCCATGTTCATACAGATAGCGGTGCTGATATTTCCATGTTTATACAGGTAGCGGTGTAGATGTTTCCATGTTTATAAAGATAGCGGTGTAGATATTTCCATGTTTATACAGATAGCGGTGTAGATATTTCCATGTTTATACAGATAGCAGTGTAGATATCTCCATCTTAATACAGATGGCGGTGTAGATATTTATATGTTCATACAGATGGCCGTGCAGATATTTCAATGTTCATACAGATGGCGGTGTAGATATATCCATGTTCATACAGATAGCAGTGTAGTTATTTCCATGTGTAAGAGATAGCTGTGTAGATATTTCCATGTATATGCAAATAGCTGTGTAGATATTTCCATTTTCAAGCAGATAGCGGTGTAGATATTTCCATGTTCATACAGATGGCTGTGTAGATATATCCATGTTCATACAGATAGCGGTGTAGATATTTCCATGTCCATTCAGATAGTGCTGTAGATATTTCCATGTTCATACAGATAGCGGTGCAGCTATTTCCATGTTCATACAGATAGCGGTGTAGATATTTCCATGTTCATACAGATAGCGGAGTAGATATTTCCATGTTCAAACAGATAGCGGTGCTGATATTTCCATGTTTATACAGATAGCGGTGCAGATATTTCCATGTTCATACAGATGGCGGTGTAGATATTTCCATGTTTATAGAGATAGTGGTGTAGTTATTTCCATGTGTAAAGAGATATCTTTGTAGATATTTCCATGTATATGCAGATAGCTGTGTAGATATTTCCATTTTCATGCAGATAGCGGTGTAGATATTTCCATGTTCATACAGATAGCGGTGTAGATATTTCCATGTTCATACAGATAGTGGTGTAGATATTTCCATGTTCATACAGATAGCGGTGTAGCTCTTTCCATGTTCATACAGATAGCGGTGTAGATATTTCCTTGTTCATCCAGGTGGCCTTGTAGATATATCCATGTTCATAGAGATGGCGGTGAAGATATTTAAATGTTCATACAGATAGCGGTTTAGATATTTCCATGTTCAAACAGATAGCGGTGTAGATATTTCCATGTTCATACAGATAGCGGTGTAGATATATCCATGTTTATACAGATAGCGGTGAACATGTATGCATGTTTACACAGATAGCGGTGTAGATATTTCCATGTTCATACAGATAGTGCTGTAGATATTTCCATGTTCATACAGATAGGGGTGCAGCTATTTCCATGTTCATACAGATAGCGGAGTAGATATTTCCATGTTCGTACAGATAGCGGTGTAGATATTTCCATGTTCATACAGATAGCGGTGCTTATATTTCCATGTTTATACAGGTAGCGGTGTGGATATTTCCATGTTTATACAGATAGCGGTGTAGATATTTCCATGTTTATACAGATAGCGGTGTAGATATTTCCAAGTTTATACAGATAGCGGTGTAGATATCTCCAACTTAATACAGATGGCGGTGTAGATATTTATATGTTCATACAGATGGTGGTGCAGATATTTCCATGTTCATACAGATGGCGGTGTAGATATTTCCATGTTTATAGAGATAGTGGTGTAGTTATTTCCATGTGTAAAGAGATAGCTTTGTAGATATTTCCATGTATATGCAGATAGCTGTGTAGATATTTCCATTTTCATGCAGATAGCGGTGTAAATATTTCCATGTTCAAACAGATAGCGGTGTAGATATTTCCATGTTCATACAGAGAGTGGTGTAGATATTTCCATGTTTATACAGATAGCGGTGAAGAAGTATGCATGTTTACACATATAGCGGTGTAGCTCTTTCCATGTTCATACAGATAGTGGTGTAGATATTTCCATGTTCATACAGATAGCGGTGTAGCTATTTCCATGTTCATACAGATAGCGGTGTAGATATTTCCATGTTCGTACAGATAGCGGTGTAGATATTTCCATGTTCATACAGATAGCAGTGCTGATATTTCCATGTTTATACAGGTAGCGGTGCGGATATTTCCATGTTTATACAGATAGCGGTGTAGATATTTCCATTTTTATACAGATAGCGGTGTAGATATTTCCGAGTTTATACAGATAGCGGTGTAGATATCTGCATCTTAATACATTTGGCGGTGTAGATATTTATATGTTCATACAGATGGCGGTGCAGATATTTCCATGTTCATACAGATGGCGGTGTAGCTATTTCCATGTTCATATAGATAGCGGTGTAGCTATTTCCATGTTCATGCAGATAGCGGTGTAGATATTTCCATGTTCATCTATATGGCTGTCTATATTTATCCATGTTCATACAGATGACGGTGGAGATATTTCCATGTTCATACAGATAGCAGTATAGATATTTCCATGTTCGTAGAGATAGCGGTGTAGATATTTCCATGTTCATACAGATAGCGGTGCTGATACTTCCATGTTTATACAGGTAGCGGTGCAGATATTTCCATGTTTATACAGATAGCGGTGTAGATATTTCCATGTTTATACAGAAAGCAGGGTAGATATTTCCAGGTTGATACAGATAGCGGTGTAGATATCTCCATCTTAATACAGATGGCGGTGTAGTTATTTATATGTTCATACAGATGGCGGTGCAGATATTTCCATGTTCATACAGATGGCGGTGTGGATATTTGCAAGTTCATACAGATGGCGGTGTAGCTATTTCCATGTTCATGGAGATAGCGGTGTAGATATTTCCATGTTCATCCAGATGGCTGTGTAGAGATATCCATGTTCATACAGATTTCGGTGAAGATAATTCCATGTTCATACAGATAGCGGGGTAGATATTTCCATGTTCATGCAGATATTGGTGTAGATATTCCCATGTTCATACCGATAGAGGGGCTGATATATCCATGTTCATACAGATAGTGCTGTAGATATTTCCATGTTCATACAGATAGAGGTGCAGCTATTTCCATGTTCATACAGATAGTGGTGTAGATATTTCCATGTTCGTACAGATAGCGGTGTAGATATTTCCATGTTCATACAGATAGCGGTGCTTATATTTCCATGTTTATAAAGGTAGCGGTGTAGATATTTCCATGTTTATACAGATAGCGGTGTAGATATTTCCATTTTTATACAGATAGCGGTGTAGATATTTCCAAGTTTATACAGATAGCGGTGTAGATATCTCCATCTTAATACAGATGGCGGTGTAGATATTTATATGTTCATACAGATGGCGGTGCAGATATTTCCATGTTCATACAGATGGCCTTGTAGATATTTCCATGTTCATCCAGATGGCTGTGTAGGTATATCCATGTTCATACAGATTGCGGTGAAGATATTTCCATGTTCGTACAGATAGCGGTGTAGATATTTCCATGTTCATACAGATATTGGTGTAGATATTTCCATGTTCATACAGATAGCGGTGAAGCTATTTCCATGTTCATGCAGATAGCGGTGTAGATATTTCCATGTTCATCCAGATGGCTGTGTAGATATACCCATGTTCATACAGATGGCGGTGAAGATATTTCCATGTTTATACAGATAGCGGTGTAGATATTTCCATGTTTATACAGATAGTGGTGTAGATATTTCCATGTTCATACAGATAGCGGTGTAGCTATTTCCATGTTCATACAGATAGCGGTGTAGATATTTCCATCTTCATCCAGATGGCTGTATAGACATATCCATCTTCATACAGATTGTGGTGAAGATAATTCCATGTTCATACAGATAGTGGGGTACATATTTCCATGTTCATGCAGATAGTGGTGTAGATATTCCCATGTTCATACCGATAGAGGGGCTGATATTTCCATGTTCATACAGATAGCGGTGCTGATATTTCCATCTTTATAAAGGTAGCGGTGTAGATATTTCCATGTTCATACAGATAGCGGTGTAGATATTTCCATGTTTATACAGATAGCTGTGTAGATATCTCCATCTTAATACAGATTGCGGTGTAGATATTTATATGTTCACACAGATGGCCGTGCAGATATTTCCATGTTCATACAGATGGCAGTGTAGATATTTCCATGTTCATACAGATAGCGGTGTAGATATTTCCATGTGTAAAGGGATAGCGGTGAAGATGTATGCATGTTTACACAGATAGCTGTTTAGATATTACTATGTTCAAACAGATAGCGGTGTAGATATTTCCATGTTCATACAGATAGCGGGGCTGATATTTCCATGTTTATACAGGTAGCGATGTGGATATTTCCATGTTTATACAGATAGCGGTGTAGATATTTCCATTTTTATACAGATAGCGGTGTAGATATTTCCAAGTTTATGCAGATACCAGTGTAGGTAACTCCATCTTAATACAGATGGCAGTGTAGATATTTATATGTTCATACAGATGGCGGTGCAGATATTTCCATGTTCATACAGATGGCGGTGTATCTATTTCCATGTTCATACAGATAGCGGTGTAGCTATTTCCATGTTCATACAGATAGCGGTGTAGATATTTCCATGTTCATCCAGAGGGCTGTGTAGATATATGTATGTTCATACAGATGGCGGTGATGATATTTCCATGTTCATACAGATAGCGGTGTAGTTATTTCCATGTGTAAAGAGGTAGCTGTGTAGATATTTCCATGTATATGCAGATAGCTGTGTAGATATTTCCATTTTCATGCAGATAGCAGTGAATATATTTCCCTGTTCAAACAGTTAGCGGTGTAGATATTTCCATGTTCCTAAACACAGCGGTGTAGATATTTCCATGTTTATACAGATAGCGGTGAAGATCTATGCATGTTTACACAGATAGCGTTGTAGATATTTCCATGTTCATCCAGATGGCTGTGTAGATACATCCATGTTCATACAGATAGCGGTGTAGATATTTCCAAGTTCATACAGATAGCGGTGCAGATATTTCCATGTTCATCCAGATTGCTGTGTAGATATATACATGTTCATACAGATGGCGGTGAAGATATTTCCAAGTTCATACAGATAGCGGTGTAGATATTTCCATGTTCATACAGATAGCGGTGTAGATATTTCCATGTTCATACAGATAGCGATGTAGATATTTCCATGTTCATCCAGATGGCTGTGTAGATATATCCATGTTCATACAGATAGCGGTGTAGATATTTCCATGTTCATCCAGATGGCTGTGTAGCTATTTCCATGTTCATACAGATAGTGGTGTAGATATTTCCACGTTCATACAGATAGCGGTGTAGGTATTTCCATGTTCATACAGATAGTCGTGTAGATATTGCCATGTTCATACCGATAGCGGTGCTGGTACTTCCATGTTTATACAGGTAGCGGTGTACATATTTCCGTGTTTATGCAGGTAGCGGTGTAGATATTTCCATGTTCATACAGATAGCGGTGTAGATTTTTCCATGTTTATACAGATAGCGGTGTAGATATCTCCTTCTTAATACAGATGGCGGTGTAGATATTTATATGTTCATACAGATGGCGGGGCAGATATTTACATGTTCATACAGATGGTGGGGTACATATTTCCATGTTTATAGAGATAGCGGTGTAGTTATTTCCATGTGCAAATAGATAGCTTTGTAGATATTTTCATGTATATGCAGATAGCTGTGTAGACATTTCCATTTTCATGCAGATAGCGGTGTATATATTTCCCTGTTCAAACAGTTAGCGGTGTAGATATTTCCATGTTCATAAAGATAGCAGTGTAGATATTTCCATGTTTATGCAGAAAGCGGTGAGGATGTATGCATGTTTACACAGATAGCGGTGTAGATATTTCCATGTTCATCCAGATGGCTCTGTAGATATATCCATGTTCAAACAGATAGCGGTGTAGATATTTCCATGTTCATACAGATAGCGGTGCAGATATTTCCATGTTCATCCAGATGGCTCTGTAGATATATCCATGTTCATACAGATGGCGGTGAAGATATTTCCATCTTCATACAGATAGCGGTGAAGATATTTCCATGTTCATACAGATAGCGGTGTAGTTATTTCCATGTTCATACAGTTAGCGGTGTATGTATTTCCATGTTCATACAGATAGCGGTGTAGGTATTTCCATGTTCATCCAGATGGCTGTGTAGATATATCCATGTTCATACAGATAGCGGTGTGGATATTTCCATGTTCCTCCAGATGGCTGTGTAGATATTTCCATGTTCATACAGATAGCCGTGTAGATATTGCCATGTTCATACCGATAGCGGTGCTGATACTTCCATGTTTATACAGGTAGCGGTGTACATATTTCCGTGTTTATACAGGTAGCGGTGTAGATATTTCCATGTTCATACAGATAGCGGTGTAGATATTTCCATGTTTATACAGATAGCAGTGTAGATATCTCATTCTTAATACAGATGGCGGTGTAGATATTTATATGTTCATAGAGATGGCGGTGCAGATATTTCCATGTTCATACAGATAGCGGTGAAGATATTTCCATGTTGATACAGATACCGGTGTAGATATCTCATTCTTAATACAGATGGCGGTGTAGATATTTATATGTTCTTCCAGACGGCTGTGTAGACATATCCATGTTCATACAGATGGCGGTGAAGATATTTCCATGTTCATACAGATGGCTGTCTAGATATATCCATGTTCATACAGATGGCGGTGAAGGTGTTTCCATGTTCATACAGATGGCGGTGTAGATATTTCCATGTTCATACAGATAGCGGTGCTGATATTTCCATGTTTATACAGGTAGCAGTGTAGATATTTCCATGTTTATACAGATAGCGGTGTAGATATTTCCATATATATACACATAGCGGTGTAGATATTTCCATGTTTATACAGATAGCGGTGTAGATATCTCCATCTTAATACAGATGGCGGTGTAGATATTTATATGTTCATACAGATGGCGGTGCAGATATTTCCATGTTCATACAGATGGCGGTGAAGATATTTCCATGTTCATACAGATTGCGGTGTAGATACTTCCATGTTCATACTGATAGCGGTGCTGATATTTCCATGTTTATACAGGTAGCGGTGTAGATATTTCCATGTTTATACAGATGGCGGTGTACATATTTCCATGTTCATACAGATAGCGTTGTAGTT
Source organism: Gorilla gorilla gorilla (assembly GCF_029281585.2). NCBI lineage: Eukaryota > Metazoa > Chordata > Mammalia > Primates > Hominidae > Gorilla > Gorilla gorilla. Next base: position 2,524,759 of record NC_073233.2, on the reverse strand, counting down.
ATTTCCATGTGTAAAGAGATAGCTGTGTAGATATTTCCATGTATATGCAGATAGCTGTGTAGACATTTCCATTTTCATGCAGATAGCGGTGTATATATTTCCGTGTTCAAACAGTTAGCGGTGTAGATATTTCTATGTTCATAAAGATAGCAGTGTAGATATTTCCATGTTTATACAGATAGCGGTGAAGATGTATGCATGTTTACACAGATAGCTGTGAAGATATTTCCATGTTCATCGAGATGGCTGTGTAGATATATCCATGTTCATACAGATAGCTTTGTAGACATTTCCATGTTCATACAGATAGCAGTGTAGATATTTCCATGTTCATACAGATAGCCGTGTAGATATTGCCATGTTCATACCGATAGCGGTGCTGATACTTCCATGTTTATACAGGTAGCGGTGTACATATTTCCGTGTTTATACAGGTAGCGGTGTAGATATTTCCATTTTCATACAGATAGCGGTGTAGATATTTCCATGTTTATACAGATAGCGGTGTAGATATCTCCTTCTTAATACAGATGGCGGTGTAGATATTTATATGTTCATACAGATGGCGGTGCAGATATTTACATGTTCATACAGATGGTGGAGTACGTATTTCCATGTTTATAGAGATAGCGGTGTAGTTATTTCCATGTGCAAAGAGATAGCTGTGTAGATATTTCCATGTATATCCAGATAGCTGTGTAGATATTTCCATTTTCATGCAGATAGCGGTGTAGATATTTCCATGTTCAAACAGATAGCGGTATGGATATTTCCATGTTTATACAGATAGCGGTGAAGATGTATGCATGTTTACACAGATAGCGGTGTAGATATTTCCATGTTCATACAGGTAGCGGTGCTGGTATTTCCATGTTTATACAGGTAGCGGTGTAAATATTTCCATGTTTATACATATAGCGGTGTAGATATTTCCATGTTTATACACATAGCGGTGTAGATATTTCCATGTTTATACAGATTGCGGTGTAGATATCTCCATCTTAATACAGATGGCGGTGTAGATAATTATATGTTCATTCAGATGGCGGTGCAGATATTTCCATGTTCATACAGATGGCGGTGTAGATATTTCCATGTTCATACAGAAAGCGGTGTAGTTATTTCCATGTGTAAAGAGATAGCTGTGTAGATATTTCCATGTATATGCAGATAGCTGTGTTGACATTTCCATTTTCATGCAGATAGTGGTGTATATATTTCCCTGTTCAAACAGTTAGCGGTGTAGATATTTCCATGTTCATAAAGATATCAGTGTAGATATTTCCATGTTTATACAGATAGCGGTGAAGATGTATGCAAGTTTATACAGATAGCGGTGTAGATATTTCCATGTTCATCCAGATGGCTCTGTAGATATATCCATGTTCATACAGATAGCGGTGTAGATATTACCATGTTCATACAGATAGCGGTGCAGATATTTCCATGTTCATCCAGATGGCTGTGTAGATATATCCATGTTCATACAGATGGCGGTGAAGATATTTCCATGTTCATACAGATAGCGGTGTAGATATTTCCATGTTCCTACAGATAGCGGTGTAGATATTTCCATGTTCATACAGATAGCGGTGTATGTATTTCCATGTTCATACAGATAGCGGTGTAGATATTTCCATGTTCATCCAGATGGCTGTGTAGATATCTCCATGTTCATACAGATAGCGGTGTAGATATTTCCATGTTCATCCTGATGGCTGTGTAGCTATTTCCATGTTCATACAGATAGTGGTGTAGATATTTCCATGTTCATACAGATAGCGATGTAGATATTTCCATGTTCATACAGATAGCCTTGTAGATATTGTCATGTTCATACCGATAGCGGTGCTGATACTTCCATGTTTATACAGGTAGCGGTGTACATATTTCCGTGTTTATACAGGTAGCGGTGTAGGTATTTCCATGTTTATACAGGTAGCAGTGTAGATATTTCCATGTTTATACAGATAGCGGTGTAGATATTTCCATGTTTATACACATAGCGGTGTAAATATTTCCATGTTTATACAGATATCGGTGTAGATATCTCCATCTTAATACAGATGGTGGTGTAGATATTTATATGTTCATACAGATGGCGGTGCAGATATTTCCATGTTCATACAGATGGCGGTGTAGATATTTCCATGTTCACACAGATGGCGGTGTAGATACTTCCATGTTCATACTGATAGCGGTGCTGATATTTCCATGTTTATACAGGTAGCGGTGTAGATATTTCCATGTTTATACAGATAGCGGTGTAGATATTTCCATGTTTATACACATAGCGGTGTAGATATTTCCATGTTTATACAGATAGCAGTGTAGATATCTCCATCTTAATAAAGATGGCAGTGCAGATATTTATATGTTCATTCAGATGGCGGTGCAGATATTTCCATGTTCATACAGATGGCGGTGTAGATATTTCCATGTTCATTCAGATAGCGATGTAGATATTTCATTGTTCATACAGATAGCCTTGTAGATATTGCCATGTTCATAACGATAGCGGTGCTGATACTTCCATGTTTATACAGGTAGCGGTGTACATATTTCCGTGTTTATACAGGTAGTGGTGTAGATATTTCCATGTTCATATAGATAGCGGTGTAGATATTTCCATGTTTATACAGATAGCGGTGTAGATATCTCCTTCTTAATACAGATGGCGGTGTAGATATTTATATGTTCATACAGACGGCGGTGCAGATATTTCCATGTTCATACAGATGGTGGTGTAGATATTTCCATGTTCATACAGATAGCGGTGTGGATATTTCCATGTTTATACAGATAGCGGTGAAGATGTATGCATGTTTACACAGATAGTGGTGTAGATGTTTCCATGTTCATACAGATAGCGGTGTAGATATCTCCATCTTAATACAGATGGTGGTGTAGATATTTATATGTTCATACAGATGGCGGTGCAGATATTTCCATGTTCATACAGATGGCGGTGAAGATATTTCCATGTTGATACAGATGGCTGTGTAGATATGTCCATGTTCATACAGATGGCGGTGAAGATTTTTCCATGTTCATACAGATGGCGGTGTAGATATTTCCATGTTCATACAGATTGCGGTGCTGATATTTCCATGTTTAAACAGGTAGCAGTGTAGATATTTCCATGTTTATACAGATAGCGGTGTAGATATTTCCATGTTTATACACATAGCGGTGTAGATATTTCCATGTTTATACAGATAGCGGTTTAAATATCTCCATCTTAATACAGATGGTGGTGTAGATATTTATATGTTCATACAGATGGCGGTGCAGATATTTCCGTGTTCATACAGATGGCGGTGAAGATATTTCCATGTTCACACAGATGGCGGTGTAGATACTTCCATGTTCATACTGATAGCGGTGCTGATATTTCCATGTTTATACAGGTAGCGGTGTAGATATTTCCATGTTTATACAGATAGCGGTGTAGATATCTCCATCTTAATACAGATGGCAGTGCAGATATTTATATGTTCATTCAGATGGCGGTGCAGATATTTCCATGTTCATACAGATGGCGGTGTAGATATTTCCATGTTCATACAGATAGCGGTGTAGTTATTTCCATGTGTAAAGAGATTGCTGTGTAGATATTTCCATGTATATGCAGTTAGCTGTGTAGACATTTCCATTTTCAAGCAGATAGCGGTGTATATATTTCCCTGTTCAATCAGTTAGCGGTGTAGATATTTCCATGTTCATAAAGACAGCAGTGTAGATATTTCCATGTTTATACAGATAGCGGTGAAGTTGTATGCATGTTTACTCAGATAGCGGTGTAGATATTTCCATGTTCATCCAGATGGCTGTGTAGATATATCCATGTTCATACAGATAGCGGTGTAGATATTTCCATGTTCATAGAGATAGCGGTGCAGTTATTTCCATGTTCATCCAGATGGCTGTGTAGATATATCCATGTTCATACAGATGGCGGTGAAGATATTTCCAAGTTCATACAGATAGCGGTGTAGATATTTCCATGTTCATACAGATAGCGGTGTAGATATTTCCATGTTCATACAGATAGCGGTGTATGTATTTCCATATTCATACAGATAGCGGTGTAGATATTTCCATATTCCTACAGAGGGCGGTGCTGATATTTCCGTGTTTATACAGGTAGCGGTGTAGATATTTCCATGTTTATACAGATAGCGGTGTAGATATTTCCATGTTTATACACGTAGCGGTGTAGATATTTCCATGTTTATACAGATAGCGGTGTAGATATCTCCATCTTAATACAGATGGCGGTGTAGATATTTATATGTTCATACAGATGGCGGTGCAAATATTTCCATGTTCATACAGATGGCGGTGTAGATATTACCATGTTTATAGAGACAGCGGTGTAGTTATTTCCATGTGTAAAGAGATAGCTGTGTAGATATTTCCATGTATATGCAGATAGCTGTGTAGATATTTCCATTTTCATACAGACAGCGGTGTAGATATTTCCATGTTCAAACAGATAGCGGTGTAGATATTTCCATGTTCATCCAGATGGCTGTGTAGATATATCCATGTTCATACAGATAGCGGTGTAGGTATTTCCATGTTCATCCAGATGGCTGTGTAGCTATTTCCATGTTCATACAGATAGTGGTGTAGATATTTCCATGTTCATACAGATAGCGGTGTAGATATTTCCATGTTCATACAGATAGCCGTGTAGATATTGCCATGTTCATACCGATAGCGGTGCTGATACTTCCATGTTTATACAGGTAGCGGTGTACATATTTCCATGTTTATACAGATAGCGGTGTAGATATTTCCATGTTTATACAGATAGCGGTGAAGATGTATGCATCTTTACACAGATAGCGTTGTAGATATTTCCATGTTCATGCAGAAAACGGTGTAGATATTTCCATGTTTATACAGATAGCGGTGAAGATGTATGCATGTTTACACAGATAGCGGTGTAGATAATTCCATGTTCATCCACATGGCTGTGTAGATATATCCATGTTCATACAGATAGCGGTGTAGATATTTCCATGTTCATACAGATAGCAGTGCGGATATTTCCTTGTTCATCCAGATGGCTGTGTAGATATATCCTTGTTCATACAGATGGCGGTGAGGGTATTTCCATGTTCCTACAGATAGCGGTGTAGATATTTCCATGTTCATACAGACGGCTGTGTAGACATATCCATGTTCATACAGATGGCGGTGAAGATATTTCCATGTTGATACAGATGGCTGTGTAGATATATCCATGTTCATACAGATGGCGGTGAAGATTTTTCCATGTTCATACAGATGGCAGTGTAGATATTTCCATGTTCATACAGATAGCGGTGCTGATATTTCCATGTTTATACAGGTAGCAGTGTAGATATTTCCATGTTTATACAGATAGCGGTGTAGATATTTCCATGTTTACACACATAGCGGTGTAGATATTTCCATGTTTATACAGATAGCGGTTTAAATATCTCCATCTTAATACAGATGGTGGTGTAGATATTTATATGTTCATACAGATGGCGGTGCAGATATTTCCGTGTTCATACAGATGGCGGTGAAGATATTTCCATGTTCACACAGATGGCGGTGTAGATACTTCCATGTTCATACTGATAGCGGTGCTGATATTTCCATGTTTATACAGGTAGCGGTGTAGATATTTCCATGTTTATACAGATATCGGTGTAGATATTTCCATGTTTATACACATAGCGGTGTAGATATTTCCATGTTTATACAGATAGCGGTGTAGATATCTCCATCTTAATACAGATGGCGGTGCAGATATTTATATGTTCATTCAGATGGCGGTGCAGATATTTCCATGTTCATACAGATGGCGGTGTAGATATTTCCATGTTCATACAGATAGCGGTGTAGTAATTTCCATGTGTAAAGAGATAGCTGTGTAGATATTTCCAGGTATATGCAGTTAGCTGTGTAGACATTTCCATTTTCAAAGAGATAGCGGTGTATATATTTCCCTGTTCAATCAGTTAGCGGTGTAGATATTTCCATGTTCATAAAGATAGCAGTGTAGATATTTCCATGTTTATACAGATAGCGGTGAAGATGTATGCATGTTTACACAGATAGCGGTGTAGTTATTTCCATGTTCATCCTGATGGCTGTGTAGATATATCCATGTTCATACAGATAGCGGTGTAGATATTTCCATGTTCATACAGATAGCGGTGCCGTTATTTCCATGTTCATCCAGATGGCTGTGTAGATATATCCATGTTCATACAGATGGCGGTGAAGATATTTCCAAGTTCATACAGATAGCGGTGTAGATATTTCCATGTTCATACAGATAGCGGTGTAGATATTTCCATGTTCATACAGATAGCGGTGTATGTATTTCCATATTCATACAGATAGCGGTGTAGATATTTCCATATTCCTACAGAGGGCGGTGCTGATATTTCCGTGTTTATACAGGTAGCGGTGTAGATATTTCCATGTTTATACAGATAGCGGTGTAGATATTTCCATGTTTATACACGTAGCGGTGTAGATATTTCCATGTTTATACAGATAGCGGTGTAGATATCTCCATCTTAATACAGATGGCGGTGTAGATATTTATATGTTCATACAGATGGCGGTGCAAATATTTCCATGTTCATACAGATGGCGGTGTAGATATTACCATGTTTATAGAGACAGCGGTGTAGTTATTTCCATGTGTAAAGAGATAGCTGTGTAGATATTTCCATGTATATGCAGATAGCTGTGTAGATATTTCCATTTTCATACAGACAGCGGTGTAGATATTTCCATGTTCAAACAGATAGCGGTGTAGATATTTCCATGTTCATCCAGATGGCTGTGTAGATATATCCATGTTCATACAGATAGCGGTGTAGGTATTTCCATGTTCATCCAGATGGCTGTGTAGCTATTTCCATGTTCATACAGATAGTGGTGTAGATATTTCCATGTTCATACAGATAGCGGTGTAGATATTTCCATGTTCATACAGATAGCCGTGTAGATATTGCCATGTTCATACCGATAGCGGTGCTGATACTTCCATGTTTATACAGGTAGCGGTGTACATATTTCCATGTTTATACAGATAGCGGTGTAGATATTTCCATGTTTATACAGATAGCGGTGAAGATGTATGCATCTTTACACAGATAGCGTTGTAGATATTTCCATGTTCATGCAGAAAACGGTGTAGATATTTCCATGTTTATACAGATAGCGGTGAAGATGTATGCATGTTTACACAGATAGCGGTGTAGATAATTCCATGTTCATCCACATGGCTGTGTAGATATATCCATGTTCATACAGATAGCGGTGTAGATATTTCCATGTTCATACAGATAGCAGTGCGGATATTTCCTTGTTCATCCAGATGGCTGTGTAGATATATCCTTGTTCATACAGATGGCGGTGAGGGTATTTCCATGTTCCTACAGATAGCGGTGTAGATATTTCCATGTTCATACAGACGGCTGTGTAGACATATCCATGTTCATACAGATGGCGGTGAAGATATTTCCATGTTGATACAGATGGCTGTGTAGATATATCCATGTTCATACAGATGGCGGTGAAGATTTTTCCATGTTCATACAGATGGCAGTGTAGATATTTCCATGTTCATACAGATAGCGGTGCTGATATTTCCATGTTTATACAGGTAGCAGTGTAGATATTTCCATGTTTATACAGATAGCGGTGTAGATATTTCCATGTTTACACACATAGCGGTGTAGATATTTCCATGTTTATACAGATAGCGGTTTAAATATCTCCATCTTAATACAGATGGTGGTGTAGATATTTATATGTTCATACAGATGGCGGTGCAGATATTTCCGTGTTCATACAGATGGCGGTGAAGATATTTCCATGTTCACACAGATGGCGGTGTAGATACTTCCATGTTCATACTGATAGCGGTGCTGATATTTCCATGTTTATACAGGTAGCGGTGTAGATATTTCCATGTTTATACAGATATCGGTGTAGATATTTCCATGTTTATACACATAGCGGTGTAGATATTTCCATGTTTATACAGATAGCGGTGTAGATATCTCCATCTTAATACAGATGGCGGTGCAGATATTTATATGTTCATTCAGATGGCGGTGCAGATATTTCCATGTTCATACAGATGGCGGTGTAGATATTTCCATGTTCATACAGATAGCGGTGTAGTAATTTCCATGTGTAAAGAGATAGCTGTGTAGATATTTCCAGGTATATGCAGTTAGCTGTGTAGACATTTCCATTTTCAAGGAGATAGCGGTGTATATATTTCCCTGTTCAATCAGTTAGCGGTGTAGATATTTCCATGTTCATAAAGATAGCAGTGTAGATATTTCCGTGTTTATACAGATAGCGGTGAAGATGTATGCATGTTTACACAGATAGCGGTGTAGTTATTTCCATGTTCATCCTGATGGCTGTGTAGATATATCCATGTTCATACAGATAGCGGTGTAGATATTTCCATGTTCATACAGATAGCGGTGCCGTTATTTCCATGTTCATCCAGATGGCTGTGTAGATATATCCATGTTCATACAGATGGCGGAGAAGATATTTCCATGTTCATACTGATAGCGGTGTAGATATTTCCATGTTCATACAGATAGCGGTGCTGATATTTCCTTGTTCATCCAGATGGCTGTGTAGATATTTCCTTGTTCATAGAGATGGCGGTGTAGATATTTATATGATCATACAGATGGCGGTGCAGATATTTCCATGTTCATACAGATTGCGGTGTAGATATTACCATGTTTATAGAGATAGCGGTGTAGTTATTTCCTTGTGTAAAGAGATAGCTTTATAGATATTTCCATGTATATGCAGATAGCTGTGTAGATATTTCCATTTTCATGCAGATAGCGGTGTAGATATTTCCATGTTCAAACAGATAGCGGTGTAGATATTTCCATGTTCATCCATATAGCGGTGTAGATATTTCCATGTTCATCCAGATGGCTGTGTAGCTATTTCCATGTTCATACAGATAGTGGTGTAGATGTTTCCATATTCATACAGATGGCGGTGTAGACATTTCCATGTTCATACAGATTCCGGTGCTGATATTTTCATATTTATACAGGTAGCAGTGTAGATATTTCCATGTTTATACAGATAGCGGTGTAGGTATTTCCATGTTCATACAGATAGCGGTGTAGATATTTCCATGTTTATACAGATAGCGGTGTAGATATCTCCATCTTAATACAGATGGCGGTGTAGTTATTTATATGTTCATACAGATGGCGGTGCAGATATTTCCATGTTCAAAAAGATGGCGGTGTAGATATTTCCATGTTTATAGAGATAGCGGTGTACTTATTTCCATGTGTAAAGAGATAGCTGTATAGATATTTCCATGTATATGCAGATAGCAGTGTAGATATTTCCATTTTCATGCAGATAGCGTTGTAGATATTTCCATGTTCAAACAGATAGCGTTGTAGATATTTCCATGTTCATACAGATAGCAGTGTAGATATTTCCATGTTTATAAAGATAGCGGTGAAGATGTATGCATGTTTACACAGATAGCGGTGTAGATATTTCCATGTTAATCCAGATAGCGGTGTAGATATTTCCATGTTCATCCAGATGGCTTTGTAGACATATCCATGTTCATACAGATGGCGGTGAAGATATTTCCATGTTCATACAGATAGCGGTGTATATATTTCCATGTTCATACAGATAGCGGTGTAGACATTTCCATGTTCATACAGATGGCTGTGTAGATATATCCATGTTCATACAGATGGCGGTGAAGATATTTCCATGTTCATGCAGATGGCGGTGTAGATAATTCCATGTTCATACTGATAGCGGTGCTGATATCTCCATGTTTACACAGATAGCAGTGTAGATATTTCTATGTTTATACACATAGCGGTGTAGATATTTCCATGTTTATACAGATAGCGGTGCTGATATTTCCATGTTTATGCAGATAGCGGTGTAGATATCTCCATCTCAATACAGATGGCGGTGTAGATATTTATATGTTCATACAGATGGCGGTGCAGATATTTCCATGTTCATACAGATGACGGTGTAGATATTTCCATCTTGATACAGATAGCGGTGTAGTTATTTCCATGTGTAAAGAGATAGCTGTGTAGATATTTCCATGTATATGCAGATAGCTGTGTAGATATTTCCATTTTCATGCAGATAGTGGTGTACATATTTCCCTGTTCAAACAGTTAGCGGTGTAGATATTTCCATGTTCATAAAGATAGCGGTGTAGATATTTCCATGTTTATAAAGATAGCGGTGAAGATGTATGCATGTTTACACAGATAGCGGTGTAGATATTTCCATGTTCATCCAGATGGCTGTGTAGATATATCCATGTTCATACAGATAGCGGTGTAGATATTTCCATGTTCATACAGATAGCGGTGCAGATATTTCCATGTTCATCCAGATGGCTGTGTAGATATATCCATGTCCATACAGATGGCGGTGAAGATATTTCCGTGTTCATACAGATAGCGGTGTAGATATTTCCATGCTCATACAAATAGCGGTGTAGATATTTCCATGTTCATACAGATAGCGGTGTATGTATTTCCATGTTCATACAGATAGCGGTGTAGATATTTCCATTTTCATGCAGATAGCGGTGTACATATTTCCCTGTTCAAACAGTTAGCGGTGTAGATATTTCCATGTTCATAAAGATAGCGGTGTATATATTTCCATGTTTATACAGATAGCGGTGAAGATGTATGCATGTTTACACAGATAGTGGTGTAGATATTTCCATGTATATACAGATAGCGGTGTAGATATTTCCATGTTTATACAGATAGCGGTGTAGATATCTCCTTCTTCATACAAATGGCGTTGTAGATATTTATATATTCATACAGATAGCGGTGCAGATATGTCCATGTTCATACAGATGGCGGTGTAGAGATTTCCATGTTTATAGAGATAGCGGTGTAGTTATTTCCATGTGTAAAGAGATAGCTGTGTAGATATTTCCATGTATATGCAGATAGCTGTGTAGATATTTCCATTTTCATGCAGATAGCGGTGTAGATATTTCCATGTTCAAACAGATAGCGGTGTAGATATTTCCATGTTCATCCAGATGGCTGTGTAGATATATCCATGTTCATACAGATGGCGGTGAAGATATTTCCATGTTCATACAGATAGCGGTGTAGATATTTCCATGTTCATACAGATAGCGGTGCTGATATTTCCTTGTTCATCCAGATGGCTGTGTAGATATTTCCATGTTCATAGAGATGGCGGTGAAGATATTTCCATGTTCATACAGATATCGGTGTAGATATTTCCATGTTCATACAGATAGCGGTGTAGATATTTCCATGTTCATACAGATAGCGGTGCTGATATTTCCATGTTTATACAGGTAGCGGTGTAGGTATTTCCATGTTTATACAGATAGCGGTGTAGATATTTCCATGTTTATACAGGTAGCGGTGTAGATATTTCCATGTTTATACATATAGCGGTGTAGATATCTTCATCTTAATTCAGATGGCTGTGTAGATATTTATATGTTCATACAGATGATGGTGCAGATATTTCCATGTTCATACTGATGGCGGTGTAGATATTTCCATGTTTATAGAGATAGCGGTGTACTTATTTCCATGTGTAAAGAGATAGCTTTGTAGATATTTCCATGTATGTGCAGATATCTGTGTAGATATTTCCATTTTCATGCAGATAGCGGTGTAGATATTTCCATTTTCAAACAGATAGTGGTGTAGATATTTCCATGTTCATACAGATAGCGGTGTAGATATTTCCATGTTTATAAAGATAGCGGTGAAGATGTATGCATGTTTACACAGATATCGGTGTAGATATTTCCATGTTCATACAGAAAACGGTGTAGATATTTCCATGTTTATACAGATAGCGGTGAAGATGTATGCATGTTTACACAGATAGCGGTGTAGATAATTCCATGTTCATCCAGATGGCTGTGTAGATATTTCCACGTTCATCCAGATGGCTGTGTAGATATATCCATGTTCATACAGATGGCGGTGAAGGTATTTCCATGTTCATACAGATAGCGGTGTAGATATTTCCATGTTTTTACAGGTAGCGGTGTAGATATTTCCATATTTATACAGATAGCGGTGTAGATATTTCCATGTTTATACAGATAGCGGTGTAGATATTTCCATGTTTATACAGATAGCGGTGTAGATATTTCCATGTTTATACAGATAGCAGTGCAGATATTTCTGTGTTTATACAGATAGCCGTGTAGATATTTCCATCATCATTCAGCTGGCGGTGTAGATATTTGCAAGCTGATACAGATGGCGGTGTAGATATTTCCAAGTTTATAGAGATGGCATACAGATATTTCCATGTTCTCACCGACGCGGTGTAAATATTTCCATGTTTTTAGAGATGGCGGTGTAGATATTTCCATGTTTATACACTTATCGCTGTAGATATTTCCATGTTTATTCAGATAGCAGTTTTGATATTTCCATGTTTATACAAATAGCGGTGTAGATATTTCCATGTTTATAGAGATAGTGGTGTAGATATTTCCATGTTTATAGAGATAGTGGTGTAGATATTTCCATGATTATAGAGATTGTGGTGTAGTTATTTCCATGTTTATAGAGATAGCAGTGTAGAAATTTCCCTGTTTCACAGAAAGCAGTGTAGATATTTCCATGTTTATACAGATAGCGGTGTAGATATTTCCATGTTTATACAGATGGCAGTGTAGATATTTCCATGTTTATAGAGATGGTGGTGTAGATATTTCCTTGTTTATACAGATAGCAGTGTAAATATTTCGATGTTTATAGAGATATGTTTGTAGGTATTTCCATGTTCATACAGATAGCGGTGTAGATATTTCCATGTTCTTACAGAAGGCGGTGTAGATATTTCCATCTTCATACAGATGGCGGTGAAGATATTTGCATGTTCATACAGATGGCGGTGTAGATATTTCCATGTTCATACAGATGTCGGTGTAGATATTTCCATGTTCACACAGATGTCTGTGTATTTATTTCCATGTTCATACAGATGACGTTGTTGATATTTCCATGTTCATACCGAGCGCGGTGTAGATATTTCCATGTTTATAGAGATGGCGGTGTAGATATTTCCAAGTTTATACAGATGGCAGTGTAGATATTTCCATGTTCATACAGATAGCATTGTAGATATTTCCATGTTTATGGAGATATCGGTGTAGATATTTGCATGTTTATATAGATAGTGGTGTAGATATTTACATGTTTATACAGATAGCGGTGAAGATATTTCCATGTTTATACAGACAGCGGTGTAGATATTTGCATGTTTATACAGAGAGCATTGTAGATATTTCCATGTTTATAGAGTTAGCGGTGTAGATATTTCCCTGTTTTACAGATAGCAGAGTAGATATTTCCATGTTTATACAGATAGCAGTGTAGACATTTCCATGTTTATACCGATAACGTTGTAGATATTTCTGTGTTTATACATATAACGGTGTAGATATTTCCATGATCATACAGATGGCGGTGTGGATATTTCCATTTTGATACAGACTGGGTGTAGATATTTTCATGTTTATACAGATGACGGTGTAGATATTTACATGTTTATAGACATGGCGGTGTAGATATTTCCATGTTTTTACACATAGCGGTGGCGATATTTCCATGTTTATGGAGATATCGGTGTAGGTATTTCCATGTTTATAGAGAGAGCGTTGTAGATATTTCCATGTTTATACAGATAGCGGTGTAGATATTTCCCTGTTTTACAGATAGCAGTGTAGATATTTCCATGTTTATACAGATAGCGGTGTAGATATTTCCATGTACATGCAGATAGCGGTGTAGATATTCCCATGTTTATTCAGATGGCAATGTAGATATTTACATGTTTATAGGGATGGCGGTGTAGATATTTCCTTGTATTGACAGATAGCTGTGTAGATATTTCCATTTTTATACAGATAGCGCTGAATATATTTCCATGATTATGCAGATAGTGGTGTAGATATTTCCATGTTTATACAGATAGCGGTGTAGATATTTCCATGTTTATGGAGATGGCATTATAGTTATTTACTTGTTTATACAGATGGTGGTGTCGATATTTCCATGTTCATACAGATAGCGGTGTAGATATTTCCATATTTATACACATGGCGGTGTAGATATTTCCATGTGCATACAGATGCCGGTTTAGATATTTCAATGTTTATAGAGATGACGGTGTAGATATTTCCATGTCTATACAGATGGCGGTGTAGATATTTCCATGTTTATACCCATAGCGGTGTAGATATTTCCATGTTTATACACATAGCGGTATAGATATTTCTATGTTTACAGAGATATTGGTGTAGATATTTCCATGTTTATAGAGATAGTCGTGTAGATATTTCCATGTTTATAGAGATAGCGGTGTCGATAATTCCCTGTTTCACAGACAGCAGTGTAGATATTGCCATGTTTATTCAGATAGCGGTGTAGATATATCCATGTTATAGAGATAGCGGTGTAATTATTTCCATGTTTATAGAGATGGCGGTGGAGATATTTCCATGTTTATAGAGATGGCGGTGTAGATATTTCCATGTTTATACATATAGCGGTATAGATATTTCCATGTTTAAACAGATGGCGGTGTAGATATTTCCATGTTTATACAGGTGGTGGTGTAGTTATTTCCATATTCATACAGATGGCGTTGTAGATATTTCAATGTTTATAGAGATGGCGGTGTAGATATTTCCATGTTTATACAGATGGCGGTGTAGTTATTTCCATGTTTATACAGATAGCGGTGTAGGTATTTCCATGCTTATACAGATAGCGGTGTAGATATTTCCATGTTCATACAGATAGCGTTGTAAATATTTCCATGTTTATACAGATAGCGGTGTAGATATTTCCATGTTTATAGAGATAGCGGTATAGATATTTCCATGTTGATACACATAGCGGTGTAGATATTTCCATGTTTATAGAGATAGCGGTGTAGATATTTCCAAGTTTATAGAGATGGCGGCTTGGATATTTCCATGTTTATATATGTGGCGGTGTATATATTTCCATGTTTATGCAGATGGCGGTGTAGTTATTTCCATGTTTATACAGATGGCGGTGTAGGTATTTCCATGTTTATACAGATGGCGGTGTAGATACTTCCATATTTATACAGATGGCGCTGTAGATATTTTCATGTTCATACAGATAGCTTTGTAGATATTTCCATGTTTATAGAGATGGCGCTGTAGATATTTCCTTGTTTATACACATAGCAGTGTAGATATTTCCATGTTTAAAGAGATGGCGGTGTAGATATTTCCATGTTTGTACAGGTAGCGGTGAAGATATTTCCATATTTATACGTGTAGCGGTACAGATATGTGAATTCATTAAACCTCTTTTTCTTTATAAATTACCCAGTCTTGGGTATGTCTTTATCAGCAGCATGAAAATTGACTAATACACTCACTGTCCATGAATGATACTCTGTTAGCCCATTTGCATTGTTTTTAAGAAATACCTGAGGCTGGGTTATTTATAAAGAAATGCAGTTTATTTGGCTCCTTGTTGTGAAGGCTGTACATGAAGCATAGTACTGGCACCTGCTTCCAGGGAGGGCATCAGGAACCTTCCAATCATGGTGGAAGGTGAAGGGAAACCAGCATATCACATGGTGAGAGCGGAAGCAAGAGAGACAGGGAAGAGGTGTTAGTCTCTTTTAAACAACCAGATATCGCATGAACTCACAGGGTAAGAACTCATTCATTACCAAGAGGACAGCACCAAGCCATTCAGGAGGCATCTATCTCCAACATTGGGGATCACATTTTAACGTGAGATTTGAAGGGGACAAACATCCAAACTATGTCAGATACCAAAGCTGACAATGCTTATTATCTTTAGCTGTTCCAGGTTCTGGGAAAAGGGAGAGAGTTAGCTTCCCTCGTCTATGCTGTGCTACTCCATATTATATTAGTAATTATTGTTCTCTAAAGGTTTTTGAAAGCAAATAAACAAATGCAAGGCAAAATATACGAAATGCAAGGCAAAACATACGAAATGCAAGGCAAATGCATTAAAAACTTTTGAGTGTTAATATATAGATTTTATTTTATCTTTTTAATTTCTTTTGCTTAACCAAATAGATTATGTAGTTTTGATTAACTGGCCATGAAATAGCTCTGCCTACATAGAATTTCCCATGAATAATTGGTTGTGGAGACTTTTATGTGTAACCCAAATCCTCCCTCAAAACTGAAGTTTGCCCAGCTATTGGGAGTGTTGGCAAATCATGCCTCTCAGCTGATTCTCTCTAGAATTTATTCTCAGGAGATCTAATTAATAACTTGTCAAGCTGATGTCCATCCTTGGGGACAACTCTTATCTGAAGAATGGCCAGTGAAAGGTATTAAAACTCCATACTCCTGCCTCAATTTAGGGCAACTCTGAAGGGTCACCCCAGCTTCTCAGCTCCCCCTTGAGATTAGCTGAGGTATTTGTTGTGACTGCCTCACATCTCAACTCCCTTTGTCCAATTCAGCTTTTTAGCCACAGTTGTTGGCTCCTAGGATTTTACCCAGTTAAATGTTCTCTACACAAATCTCTATCTCAAATCTGCTTTACAGGGAATGTGGCCTCAGACAGGTTTTCATTAGGTTCTGGACGTAACTCTCATTAGTCATTGATATGATTCGGCTGTGTCTCCATCCGAATCTCACCTTGATTGTAATTATCCCCGCATGTCAAGGATGGAGTCAGGTGGAGATCATTGAATCATAGGGGCGGGTTCCCCCTACTGTTCTCCTGGTAGCGAATAAGTCTCACGAGATCTGTTGCTTTTAAAATGGGAGCTTCCCTACACAAGCTTTCTTCTCTGCTACCATTTAAGATGTGCCTTTGCTTCTTTTTTGCCTTCTGCCGTGACTGTGAGGCCTCCCCAGCCATGTGGAATTGTGAGTTCATTAAACCTCTTTCCTTTCTAAATTACCCGGTCTTGGGTATGACTTTATTAGCAGCATGAGAACAAACTAGTGCAGTCTGTTCTATAAGCCCAAGTCGGATCACAGAGTCCCGCTTTCTGTTTTTTTTTCTAGCCCATATTTCTACTAAAACTTGACTCATATAGACTTAAAACAAAATAATTAAGCATGGCTAGTAATTATTTAATATTTTATACGTGTCAGGTACTGTATTTTGTAACTTATCTTTTAATAATCTTTCCAAATCTCTAAAAGGAGAATTCTGCTCTTTTATAGAGAAAACAAGGATGGCTCAATCTTTTGATTTTTATTACAAGCTTTATTTTGTATAACATATAATAAACTAAAAATATTGAAAGTTTAGAAACCATCAGCACACAATCGAGGTGATGGAAATATACTTCACCTCCAGTTTCCTGATGCCTCTTTATAATACATTTCTCTGGCCCCTCATTCCTGGCCCTTAAAAACCACCAAACTGCTTTCTGTCACTGGACAGTAATTTATACAGTCAAAAAATGTATATAAATAAAATTTTACACTATGCACTTTTTTGTCTGACATTTTATGTTTTTTTCTCTGCATGTTTTACCTCTAGAGTCTGCCTTGTTTCACTTAGTATAGTTATTTTGAGATTCATTCATGTTATAGTATGTATCCATAATTAATTCGGATAAAGCAAGTTAATTCATTAATGTATTGATTGATATTTAGACTGTTTCTAGTTTGGGCTATTATGAATACATGTGCTATGAACATTTGTGTTGATATCATTATATGAACACCTACTTTTATCTCTCTTGGGTAAATACCCAGGAGTGCAATGGCTGAGTCTTACGGCAGAAGTATGTTTAACTTTTTAAGGGACTCTTAAACTGTTTTTCAAAGGTTACACTTTTTTGTATTCCCATCAGCAGTGTATGAGAGTTTCAGCTTCTCCACATCCAAGCCAGTGCTTGGCTATTATCAGTCATGCTAATCTTAGCTATTTAAAAATAGATAGTGGCGTCTCATTTTGGTTTTAATTTGCATTGCCCTAAGCATTAATTATGTTGAGCATATGTGCTTATTTACCAAACAAATGTCTACTTTGAAATGTCTGTTCCAGTCTTTCACCCAAGTTTTAAATGGGGTTGTTTGTTTTTCATTATTAAATTTTGAGCTTTTAAAATATATTTTTGATGCAAGCCTTTCATCAGATATATGAATTGCAAATATTTTCTCCCAGCCTGCAGCTTGTCTTTTCAGTCTCTTAATAGATTCTTTTGAAGAGCAGATTCTTTTTTTTAAATTTGATGAGTTCTTCTTATCAATATATTATTATATAAATCATGCTGTGGGGTCATATCAAAGAAAGCTTTGCCTGACTCAAAGTCCCAAATGTTTTCACATCTTCCCTCTCCTCTCCTTTGGGAACTGAGATTACACGTAAATTCAGTTACTTGAAATTTACTGTCTACTATTGCTCTGTTCATGTTTTTTAAAAGTTTATTTTCTCTCTATATTTTATTTTGAGAGGTGTCTATCTTTTCTTCTTTAATGACTAACGTGCTATCAGCCTACCATGTAGCTGGGACTACAGCCGCATGCTACTATGCCCCGCTAATTTTTGTATTTTTAGTAGAGATGGGATTTCACCATATTGGTCAGGCTGGTCCTGAACTCCTGACTTCGTGATCCACCTGCCTCGGCCTCACAAAATGCTGAGATTACAGGCGTGAGCCACTGCGCCCAGCCTCCTTTAGTGTATCTTGCATGTCTCTATTTTAGAACATATAGAATACTGTTTCAATAAGCATTTGAATGTTCTTAACTGATAACTCTGGCACCTTGATTTACTCTGGATCAGTTCTGACTCAGTGATTTTTCTCCTTATTATGAGCCACGTTCTTCTGTCTTTTGTTGTTACTGTTGTGTCTCTGCTAAACTGTGTCTGGATGTCAGATATGGTGACTTTTATCTTATTGAGTGCTGGAAGTATATATAAATATTCTTGATCTTTGTATTGGTATGTATTTAAGTTTAGTTGGAAAGAGTTTGACTCTTTTTGGTCTTGCTTTAAAAATTCATTAGGTGGGATCAGACCAGTTCTCATTTTAGAGCTAATCACTCCCAACTAGTGAGGCAAGATCCTTCTGGGTATCCCTGGGAATCTTGAGGTGTTCCTGGTTTGGCTGATAAAATAAGCACTATTACTGGACCTTGGTGAGCATGTGTACTGTTACTTTTCATCTTATCTGGGTGTTGTTTCCCCAACCGTAGGTACTTTTCTCTAGGCCTGTCCTAACAATTACTTAGCTATGTACTTTAGGGGGACCCTTTGCAGAGCTCTGGAGTTCTCTTTCTGTGCAGCCCCTTCTTCTCGGAAACCTTGTCCTGAGAGCTCATGTCAACATGGTTTCTGTGGACTCTCAGCTCTGTCTCCTCAGCTCAGGGAGAACGATGGGCTCCTCTTGGGCTTTTCTCCTGGAGTAGTGGGCTGGAAAACTTTCTCCAGGCATAAATTAGGGCAGTTGATAGGCTCACCTTGTTTGAGACTGACTTTACAGGGTCTTGCAAACTTTTGTGGCATACATTTTGGCCATTTTTTTGGTTGTTTCAGGAGGGAGAGAAAGTCTAGTTCTTGTTACTCCATCATGGTCATTGCAGAAGTCAACCTAACTGATATTTATCAATACAGTCTGTTGCTACACATTGAACTTGCTTAAGATAATTTTTAGATGGCACAGAACTTTCTGTCCATTGAATGAGACTCTCTGCTTATTTTGCAAGTGCTCATTTGTATGGAGACATTTGTATGGAGAAACTTCAAAAAGTTTGTGGAAAAATGAAGTTACAAGATAAACATTGAAAATGTGATCTTCGGTTTTCATCCCTAAAGAACTGATGGTCCTGGGAACTTAACAATGTCAATGCAGTCTCTTATACATTATTAACTTAAGAAAAATGGGTGCCCTTTCCACATTTGTTGAGATTGGGAAACAAAAAGAAGTCAGAAGGAGCCAAATCAGAGCTGTAAGGTGGATGCCTGACAATTTCCCATTGAGACGCTCACAAAATTGCCTTTGCTTGATGACAGGAATGAGCAGAAACATTGTGGTGTTAGAGGACTGTCTGCTAAAGCTTTCCCAGGTATTTTGCCCTAAAACTTTGGCTAACTTATTCAAAACACTCTCATGATATGCAGATATTATTGTTCTTTGACCTTCCACAAAGTCAACAAGCAAAATGCCTGGAATGTCCCCAAAAAACTGTTGCCGTGACCTTTGCTCTTGAGTGATCCCCTTTAGCTTTGACTGGACCACTTCCACCTTTGGTAGCCATTGCTTTGATTGTGTTTTGCCCTCAGGATCATACTGGGAAAGCCATGTTTTATCTTCTGTTACAATTCTTCAAAGAAATCCTTCAGGATCTTGACCCTAGTTCTTTAAAATTTCCATTGAGAGCTCTCCTCTTGTCTGCAGCTGATCTGAGCACAACACTTTTGGCACCCATGCAGTGGAAAGTTGGTTCAACTTTAATTTTTTAGTCAGAACTGTGTAAGCTGAACCAATTAAGATGTCTACGATGTTGGCTATTGTTTGTGCTGTTGATTATCAGTCCTCTTCAATTAGGGCACAAACAAGATTAATTTTTTTCCTTGCAAATTGATATGGATGATCTGTCCCTGTGGACTTCATCTTCCACATCATCTCGTTTCTTCTTTAAAAAAGCTGTCCGCTTGTGAACTACTGATTTCTTTGGTGCAGTGTCCCCTCAAGCTTCTTGTAAAGCATCAGTGATTTCACCATTCTTTCACCCAAGCTTCATCATAATCTAATGTTTGTTCTTGCTTCAATTTTAGCAGAATTTACATTGCTCTGCTAGGGGCTCTTTTCAAACTAATGTCTACTCCTTCTTACTGTCTCAAACTAGATCCTGTTCAAACATGCTATAATAAATTAGTATGAGTTTATTTTGCTGCCAAAATTGAAACCTTTGCATAGTTTTTTTCATAATATACATTTTCCATGAACTTTTTAAGGCCTCTCATGTATCCACAGGTAGAGTGCCTTACCTATTCTGACTTCAGTCAATTATTCAAGACCTTTCCTTGTCAGTGATACATTAGAAAGGTAGAGTATTGAAAAATAAGAGTAGCTTCTGCTGATTAAGAAATACTATATCTTTTTCTACTTCTTTCTTTTTTTTGAGACAGCATCTTTCTCTGTCACCCAGGCTGGAGTGCAGTGGTGTGATCTCAGCTCACTGCAACCTCTGCCTCCCAGGGTCAAGTGATTCTCCTGCCTCAGCCTCCCGAGTAGCTGGGACTATAGGTGCCTGCCACCACACCCAGCTAATTTTTGTATTTTTAGTGGAGACAAGGTTTTACCATATTGGCCAGGCTGGTCTTGAACTCCTGACCTTGTGATCTGCCTGACTCGGCCTCCCAAAGCACTGGGATTACAGTCATGAGCCACCGTACCTAGCTTTCTACTTCTTTCTTATTATTTTCCTCCTCTCTCATTCCTATATTCTCTCCTTTCTCCTACTTTCCTCCCCACTCCCTGTTTCCTTCCTTTCATCTTTCCTATTTTCAAGACTTAATATTTCTTGAACCTCCGATGTTATCATAGTATGTTATTTGTTTAATTTTCACATAACAATAATAGTTTAAATACAAATAATATTTATTTTCATCCCCATGTTATCAGTATAACAGTAAAGATGTGGAGAGGCCAGCTGGGCATGGTGGCTCAAGCCTGTAATCCCAGCACATTGGGAGGCTGAGGTGGGTGGATCATGAGGTCAGGAGATCGAGACCATCCTGGCTAACACGGTGAAACCCCATCTCTACTAAAAAATAGAAAAAAATAGCTGGGCGTGGTGGTGCGTGCCTGTAGTCCCAGCTACTCGGGAGGCTGAGGCAGGAGAATAGTGTGAACCCGGGAGGCAGAACTTGCAGTGAGCCAAGATCACACCACTGCACTCCAGCCTGGGTGACAGAGCGAGACTCTGTCTCAAAAAAATAAATAAATAAATAAATGAAAATAAAATTAAAAAAATGATGTGGAGAGGCCAAACCAATGGCTCTTATATCCACGTTCTTTCTTCTAAATGATTTCACCTTAGTTTTGGTCTGCATCTCTAACCATAGCTAGTTGCAGTAGGACCTTCTATCTGGCCTTGCTGCTCTCATTTTTGGACCTCCTCACTGAAATCAAATTGATCTTTCTAAAATGCAAACCTGGTCTTAGTATTTTATTACTTAAAACCCATTGGTGGCTTTCCATGATTTATGGAATAAAGTCAAAATTCCTGTTTTTGCCCATGTTTCTGTGTGCCTCTCATCCCTACATTTACTGATTCCTGTGTGCCATAAATTGCCAGTTGTCCAGAGTTCATTCTCTTTTTGTACTTGGGAGGACTTCTGCATCCTGCAACTTTTCCCCTGAAACGTGCTTGGAAAATACCTACTCATTTTTTTCAGATTCAGGTTAGTTTTTTACTTCAGTTTCTTTTCCTGAAGCTTATACTGACTGCTCCATATGGCTTTGGGGATTAGCTACTCATTCTTTTGTGCCCTTTGTAGATACACACTTATCATGGAGTCTTTTTTTTTTTTTTTTTTTTGAGACAGAGTCTCACTCTGTCACCAGGCTGGAGTGCAGTGGTGTGATCTCAGCTCACTGCAACTTTACCTTCCAGGTTCAACTGATTCTCTTGCCTCAGCCTCCCAAGTAACTACAGGCGTGCACCACCGTGCCCAGCTAATTTTTGTATTTTTAGTAGAGACGGGGTTTCACTATGTTGGCCAGGATGGTCTCGATCTCTTGACCTCGTGATCTGCCCACGTTGGCCTCCCAAAGTGCTGGGATTACAGGCATGAACCACCGCTCCCAATCAGTCATGCAGTCTTTATACTTACTTGTTTACTTGCCTGTGAGCTCACTGAATGCAGGGACTATTTCCTTGTTGCTCTAGCACCTACACCAGTACCTGGTATCCAGAAGCTGTATGCTAAATGTTTGTTGAGTGGCTGTTTGACTGAATGATTGTACTCCTAATTAGTAGATAGAAAGCCATGAACTTCCCAGTTCATCATTCTTTGTGCTCAATTCTGGTTTCTTTATTGTGTTCAAAAGAGTTCCTTAGTGACATAAAACTATGGAGCTAGTATGTCAGCTCATTTAAGCAATGATTGGTTTATGTATATAAGAGACTTCAATAATTATGTATTTTTATTTCAGTTTCAATAAATGATCAATTTATTAATTTTCTCTGTTTTGGCTTATTGTTCACATTTAATATCAAATAAAAGTGTTTTACTTAAAATTATTCATGCCAATTATGACAGTTAGGTGAATATTACTTTGATTTACATTCCAGTAGTAGTTTTGGTTGAACCCTGAATATGCTAAGACGTCCCTTTTCTTTTTTCTTATGAACAGGCTACTGTGTTTACATATATTATTAAAATCTTCTTTGAAAATACGAAGAATGTTACATTTCTTATATTTAGTTCTCTGTGCTTCAGAATTCCTGTGATACTTGCACTTAAGTCCTTCTGAGCAGTTGATGTTGATATTTATGTGGTTAATTTCATGAAACGTGGTGGTTTTCATTTCTATCATTAATTTATACAGGAGATAGACTGTTTTCCAGGTGTAAGCTCAGTCATATAATTAGAAAATTTATAAGCAGAAAGGAGTTATTTGGTCTAACCCATTTATTCTACAGATAGAGAAATTAGAGTCCAGAAACTCTGTCTTCTTTAAAGTCTTACAGGTATTTAAGAAAAAAGAATAGACTTGAGGTTTCTGTGCTCTGAACCCAGTGATCTTGACACTGTAATGATCTTCATCCATATTATTCACAGAAGTAAATATAATCACATATTAAATAAGAAACAAAAATACTAAGGAGATATTATACTGAAAAATGAAATAATATTATCTTAATTATTTTGATCAGATTCAATCTATAGCAGCTTGAAGGCTAATAATTCCAATGATTCTCTGAATGAACCATTTTTCTAATAAGATTACAGGTTTTAGTAATCTAATTATTTTGACTGATGCAAATGTTACCCCGCCAGTCTGAAAAATGTGTTTATTTATATGTCATAAAGAATAATTTATTCCAAAAAGGCTAATTTTCAAAATATATGTATCTTCTGAAACTGTATCTATTTTTTTCCCACGTTTTCTAAATATATTTTAGAGGGCATTTGTAGATTTTCATGGTGCTGAAAAATTAAGGTATAATGGTCTCATGAAGGAGAATAATGTCATTTAGACATTGTAATTTTGGAGGATCACAATACTTTTTGGAATGCGGTTGTTGCAGCACTGGTCACTTATACTAATTATATAATAACATACTATACTAATGCAATAATATACCATATGAAATTATTCAGTGGTAAATTTGTCTTAAATCCTCTAGAATACTGCAAAGAAATAGTTTATATAAGAAAGAGTACCATAGCATATGTGAACACAATATTTCCTATTTTTTTCTTCTTTTTTATTTTTTTGAAGACAAGTTCTCACTCTGTTGCCCAGACTGGAGTTCAGTGCCATGTTCATAGTTCACTGCAACCTCAAACTCCCAAGCTCAAGTGATCCTCTTGATTCAGCCTCTGAAGTAGCTGTGCCTATAGGTGTGCACCACCACACCGGCTAAGTTTTAAAATTTTTTATAGATATGTTGCCCAAGCTGGTCTCAAATTCTTGAGCTCAAGAGATCTTCTCACCTTGGCCTCCCAGAGTGTTGGGATTACAGGCATGAGCCACCATACTCAGCCAATATTTCTTTTGTAAAAGACATTTTCTAACATACTTCTCATTTTAACTAACATAATATTCAAAGTGTAGATCTGAGAAAGAGATAGTGCCTGCAGATCTGGGATCCTACATGCTAATATTATGGGATGCATTCAGATTTGATCAGCAGATATTCCATTTATTCTAGAACACCACCAGCAGAAGAATGTAATTACGTCTATCACTAAAACTTTGTGTCAATACAGACTACTGTATTTGTTATCATAGATGGTCCTTGGATGGCAGCCTTAAGCAATTTTAAACCTAGACAGGTGATGTACTTTTTCTTCTTGGATAATTTTCATGGTTTTATCTAATTTGGTTGTAACTAATGTGTTTAATATGGCTTGCTTGTTTTTCAAAAAGTTGTTCAGTATCCTTAGAACTCAGTGCTGATTTCTTTTTCTAGCAGGCCTTTTATATAGGACATCTCACTTTCTCCTGGCTCTCTACTACTAGCATGAGGTCTCTGAAAAATCAAGACAGCAAAATAATTTGTTATAGAATAGCCTATGTAGAGGGACAGGGGAGGAGTCATATTCCAAGAGGGAAAGACCTTTGAGCCAGGCTCAATTTGTAGAGGCTGTTGAATGAAAATGAGAGAGAGAGAATGCACACTTTATTGCACTATTAAAGCAAAATTCTGACAATAACTTCTAAAAATGATTCAACTCTTATACACTGAGAATATGACAGACCTTCCAAAAGTATAATTTCTTACATGAACGTCCAGGTATATAAGGAAAAATAACTATTTCATACCAGTATCTCCAGCCGCCTTTATTGTTGGTTCACCACATAGGTTTTTATCAGAATCGCAGAACATTAATTTTTTAAAGTAGCTACCATTACAACTAGCTTGAGAAGAACTTTCTTTTTAATAATTCGACCCAGATGCATTCTAGATACTCCAGTGTTACGAATCGATGGCTTCATGAGGAGCCGCTGTTGACTCATGCTATCTCTGGACACACTGACAGGAAATGTTTTCTTACACCTGTTTTCCTCCTGCTTTTCCTTGGTAGGACTTAGTGCCTTGGCATAGTTCAGTATCAATGGCAGTCATAGAGAAGTGTTACAGAAACCCAGCTTATTCCAACTTGTGAATTATTTGGCACCCAGGAACCAGGTCTTACAATCTTCAACCCACTTTTTCCTAACATGGCCCCTTTTCTGAAATGTTTATTTATATATGATGTAGGCCTGGGGAAAGGACATGGACTTTCAAAGAAAATATTCTCCAATAGATCTCTCAACTCCAGAGAACCTTCTGACTAAATCTGAAAGAATTCCACTGTGCTCTGATAACATCCTTTAATAATGAAGGAAAAGATATTTTTCCCCCAGGAGGATTTTGTAGTGAAAGAGATGGCATAATTTTTTTAAAAAATGTTGTTTATAATCTCATTTGTTTTTTCATTTGTGGGGTGTGTCTTAAATCCTAAATGGTACATCCTTTTTAAAATACTTCTAGTAATAAAATGTTTCTGAAGTTATGTTGTAAGTATCATTGGACTATGTTTAATAATGTTAAGTTGATCCCACTTCCCCTGAAATTATATACATAAATGCTGAAAGTATAAATTTCCATATACAACTTCATGGAACATTTTTCTTCCAAGTGTGCATTTGCTAGAATTTGCATTGAAAGGTTTTGGAAGGAGCCTGTTGGTATGAATCCTGTGTGAGCAACACTCAGATTTGTTGCATACTGAACAGCATGCTAAATCTCACTTCACAATCTTAGATTTCTCATCTACCATCTTGAGCTGAATTTAAAATGTAACTGCAGTTTATTATGTCACCTGTTCGTCAAACACTGATGCAAAGCTTAGTTTTCAGTGTGAAGAACCCATGACTAGAGAAGGGAAGAAGAAAGGGTCAAGCAGACCTCATTAAAGAGTGTATGGGCAAGAAAACACATCAGATGTCTTGATAGGTTTTTTAAAGTCCTGTTAGACTTGTCATGATTTCCAAAACACTAAATGCCATCTAGTATTTTGGACCCTCCAAAATTACAGTAGAATATTATTGTGGGTCATCTTAATTGGAAATATACAGGAAAATCCTGATGATTAATGTAGACTAGTGATAGCTCTCACACATTTATATAACCTATGTTGAAAAGAAAGAAGAAAGGCAGGAACGAAAGAAGGAAAAAGAGCGGAGAGAGAGGAACAAGAAAACACGTGGATTTGTGGAAATGAAAATTTTTAAATTACTAACTTGCAAGAATGGGTAAGAAAAATACCGAGTATGAACATAAATGCTTTCAATTCCGTTTGTCTCTTAATCCTTCTCAGTCCGTGGCCAGTTTTGAAACTTGGTGTAACTTCCTTGCTTTATTCCTCCCTCCCTTGCTCCCTCCATCCCTTCTTGCCAGCCTCCTTCCCTTCCTCTCTCCTTGAGTTTCCTTCTTCTTTCTTGTTCCCTCCCTCCCTCCCTCTCTCTTTTTTTCCCTTAGTTTCCCCGGAAGCACATATACCAGCCATTTGAATGCTTTCTGCTCATAGATACTGCCAAGCCCCCTCACCCAGACTGCTGAATAGATTTGGTAGAATGGAATGAGAAACATAGACTTTGTGTCTGTGGCGGCCACCTCTGATGTTGCAGACTTTTGCCGTGATTATGCACTCCAGCCGAGGGACGCTAGAGAGGTTGAAATTTCAACTGTGGGATTTGCCATTTTGGAATTTGCAGAAATGTACTGGATATGCTAACAGCAGCCTGGCTAGCCTCCACTTCACAAGGAAGTATTTAAATATACACGTGTAATATGAAGAGAATTGCATTAGATCATAAGGGATGAATTATTTTGTAAATGACTATACCATCAAATACCATACCTGATATCAATCATCTTCATCAGACAGTATCTGTGTATGTAAGTAGATAAACAAAAAAGCAGGAGTTTATTTCTCTCTAATGTATCCTTGACTCTCTAGCAGTGACCTCTGAAATGTCTCTTCTGATCCAGACTTGTTTGAATCATGTGCAACATTTTAGATTTGTCTTTTCTCTGCAAGTTTTTTTTCGTTAAGTACCATAACATATTGAACCAAATAGTTTTGCTTGCTTTCTATTGATGACACATGATTTTGGCTTTTATCTTCAGTGGAAAATCAATGTGTCACACGGAGTTCACTAAGAAAAAGGTATGGGGCCTCTTTGTAATTCTTTGTCAGATGATTGCTTTATCTTGATTTATGTCTTCAAACTTTTTCCCATTCAGCAGAAAATATTGTGTCGCTATCTGTGAGAGCAAAGCGATCTATACCAATTTATGCTCTAAGTGTAGCCTCCTTCCAGAACTGCTTATGGAACATATCAACTCACTATAGATTAGGGACATAATGGATTCTTCTTTCTTAAAAGTGGCAGATTGACAATTTTAGTTCATATACAAGCTTTTATATTAACATTAAAACAATATTTCTATGTAAAGTAAAATATTGTAGTTGATTATTATTCGAGGGCCTCCCAGAATTTCAAGGTCTGAAAATAAATTCAGTGTTCCTGGTGGTAACAAAATTGCCCCTACTTCCTTGTATCAGGACTGCCATTTGGAACTGCTGGGGAAGCTCTTTTCAGAAATTATTTTCAAAACAGCATTGTTGCCTTTTGCCAAACTGAAATCTGGTTGTAAACTTTTGAAAACTAGTTCCTTGGAATGGAATTCAAGTTGTCTTCTAAGCAATTTTTTTTAACTCAAACATACATTCTATCTTGCTTTATTATGTCGCTATTTGTGTAGGAAACATATTTCTATTTTTACCATTTTCAATTTATTTACATTTACATTTACATTTGCGTGTATATATATACACACATACATACACTTTAAGTTCTGGGATACATATGCAGAACTTGCAGTTTTGTGAAACAGGTATACATGTGCTGTCGTGGTTTGCTGCACCCATCAACCCGTCATCTACATTAAGTATTTCTCCTAATGCTATCCCTCCTCTTTCCTTCCTACCCACTGACAGGCCCCAGTGTGTGATGTTCCCCTCCCTGTGTCTATGTGTTCTCATTGTTCAACTCCCACTTATGAGTGAGAACATGGGGTGTTTGGTTTTCTGTTCTTGTGATAGTTTGCTGAGAATGATGGTTTCCAGCTTCATCCATGTCTCTGCAAAAGACATTAATCCATCCTTTTTTATAGCTGCATAGTATTCCATGGTGTATATGTGCCACATATTCTTTATCCAGTCTATCATTGATGGGCATTTGGGTTGGTTCCTAGTCTTTGCTATTGTGAATAGTGCTGCAATAAACATATGTGTGAATGTGTCTTTATAGTAGAATGATTTATAATCCTTTGGATGTGTACCTAGTAATGAGACTGTTAGGTCAAATGATATTTCTAGTTCTGGATCCTTGAGGAATTGCTACACTGTCTTCCACAATGGTTGAACTAATTTACACTCCCACCAACAGTGTAAAAGCATTCCTATTTCTCCACATCCTCTCTAGCACCTGTTGTTTCCTGACTTTTTAATGATTGCCATTCTAACTGGCGCGAGATGGTATCTCATTGGACCAGGGGTGATGAGCTTTTTTTTTTTTTTCTTCGAGACAGCCTCACTCTGTCACCCAGGGTGGAGTGCAGTGGCACAATTTCGGCTCACTGCAACCTCCACCTAATGGGTTCAAGCAATTCTCCTGCCTTAGCCTCTTGAGCAGCTGGGATTACAGATATATACCACCACGCCTGGCTAAAGTTTTTTTGTGTGTTTTTGGTAGAGACAGAGTTTCACCATAGTGGCCAGGCAAGTCTCAAACTCCTGACCTTGTGATCCACTCGCCTTGGCCTCCCAAAGTGATGGGATTACAGGCGTGAGCCACCACGCCCAGCCTATGATGAGCTTTTTTTCATGTGTTTATTGGCCACATAAATGTCTTCTTTTGAGAAGTGTCTGTTCATATCCTTTTCCCACTTTTTGATGGGGTTGTTTTTTTCTTGTAAATTTGTTTAAGTTCCTTGTAGATTCTGGATATTAGCCCTTTGTTAGATGGATAGATTGCAAAAATTTTCTCCCACTCTGTAGGTTGTGTGTTCACTCCGATGATAGTGTCTTTTGCTGTGCAGAAGCTATCTTTAGTTTAATTAGATCCCATTTCTCAATTTTGGCTTTTGTTGCCACTGCTTTTGGTGTTTTAGTCGTGAAGTCTTTGCCTATGCCTATGTTCTGAATGGTATTGGCTAGGTTGTCTTCTAGAGTTTTTATGGTTTTAGATCTTATGTTTAAGTCTTTAAACCATCTTGAGTTAATTATTTTATAAGGTGTAAGGAAGGGGTCCACTTTCAGCTTTCTTCATATGGCTAGCCAGTTTTCCCATCACCATTTATTAAATAGTCAATCTTTCCCCATTGTTTGTTTTCATCAGGTGTGTCAGAGATATGTTGTATATTTCATGGTACAATGCCTTCTGTCAATGGGGAAAAATAACAAGCATATATGGGATGAATGAAGTCTGCTATGGTTAAGGTTAAGAATATTTACTGATCCTTGAGTTCAGTCTCCAGGAATGTTGGAAATAGAGAATGGAGATAATGGAGATAAAGAAAAGTTCTGAAAATGACACTTCCCATAGTGTCAAAATTGTGATCTATTGGAGAATTCTGTGATACATCAAAATCTCTGTTTATACTGAGATTTGTTATTGTGTATGAGCATATCTTTATCAGGTGTAGGCTATTTCTATACTTTCATGTCTTTAAATCAATGTTTCTATTCACATATGTATATGTGCAAATAGAAGCATGTTAATATTATATATATATTTTCTGTCATTACCATGATTGCTATGATTATCATTAGCATGTATTATTAGTGTGACCGAAGTATCATCAGTATCAGTTTCTTTCTAACTGCAGTGCTCCTGTAATGCTTCATTTCTACAGAGCCAACCTACACCCACCGTTTCCCTGACTATAACTTTACCTAAAGTATAAGCCCTTATAAAGCCATGAAAGCCTACCAAGAATTGTCATGTGCAGTACTTAACTACTTGTTTTGACCTCTAAGATTTTGCTCTCCTATATTTCTATCCCCTGGCTTTCTGATATTTCATGTGATTATATTTGAAATTTTAACTTTGCTTTTCTTTTTGGAATCTCTGATATCTCTGCTGCCACAGGTAATGACAGGTTCCTCTCTAACTGTTGGTGTTATCCCTGGTCAGATTATTACTGATGACAGAAGTAGATGTTTTACGTGGATTCTCTCAATATCAGAAACAAATACAGATATCACAACTCAAAAATGACAGACTGATAACCATTATGAACTTAGATGCAACATTCTTAATACAATATTAGCAAATTGAGTCTAGGAATATTTAAAAATGATAATGTGTTTTAACCAAGTGGGATTTATCTCAAGTTGGTTTCAACAACTGAAAATCTACCATGCTGACAGAAAAAAGAAAAATCACGTGACACTCTCAATAGATGCAAAAAAGGAATTTACAAAATGTAACACATTTTTTAAATTAAAAACTCCCAGCAAACTGAGGATAGAAAAGTACATTTTCAAACTGATTATGTGTTTACAAAAAATCTATAGCAAACATCTTACTTAAAATGGTGAAAGCCTTAATACTTTCTACATAAGATTATGAAAAATGCAATGATGTCCTCTCTCCCTAGTTCTTTAAAGTATTGCATTCAATATTAAATAAGTGGAAATATATACCAAGTTCATTGATAAATATTCAATACTTATGAGATGATAATTCTCCTGAAATTGATCTCTAGATTCAGTGGAATTCCCATGAAACCTTATAGGTCCTTTTGGATAAATTACAAAACTGATTCTAAAACAGGGAGAAAGAAAGAAGGGAAGGAAGGAGGAATGGACAGAAAGAAGAAATAAATAAAGAGAAAAGAAAAGAAAATAAGAAATAAGTGACACCCAAGTTGGGAAGAAAGAAAAATACTATTCTCACGTGATGTAAACATATACATAGAAAATCCTTAGGCATCTGCAGAAGTGTGCTAGAGGTATGAAGTGAATTTAACAAAGTTGTAGGATGAAAGATCAATAAATAAAATCAATTGTGTTTCTATACACAATCAACACCAATTAGAAAATAAAATTATGTAAGCAATTTAACTTATAATAGCCTCAAAAATAATAAAATAATTCAGAATAAATTTAATAAAAGGTATGCTGATCCAAAATTTCTAAATCACTAATACAAGAGATTGAATAGGTAGAAATATGTATCAAGTTCATTGGTAAATATACATGTCATACTTATTAGATGATAATTCTTCTGAAACTGATCTCCAGATTTGGCACAATCCCAATCAAACCTATAGGCCTTTTTGGAGAAATTACAAAGCTGATTCTAATTTTTTTTTTAAATGCGGAAGTCCTAGAATAGCCAGAGCATGTTTTAGAAAGAAGAATAAAGTTGAAAAACTTTCCAAATTTCAAGACATATTGTAAAGCTACACTAACCAGTACAGTAAACTTACTGGCATGAAGAAGACATATATATCAGTGAAACAGAATAAATAATTTAGAAATATATCCTGCCTTACATGGCCAAAGTTGCCAAAATAATTCAATAAGGAAATCAATGTCTTTATAAAGATGGTACTATTAAAATTGGATATTAAATGGAGAATATGAACTTCAGAATTACCTCACACCATATCCTCAAATTAACTCAACATGTATTTTATACACAATGTAAATATAAAATGTATAAAGCTTACTGAATAGGAAAAATTTTTAATAATCTTACTATAGCTAAAAATTTTTTAGATAAGAAAAGGATGGATGAAAATGGAAAAAAATAGTAAGTTGGACTTCATGAAATTAAGACTTTTGCAATTTAAAACATAGCATCAAAAAATGAAAAGGCAAACCACAGATTGGGACAGAATAATTTTAAATATGTCTGATAAAGAACTTGCATCTAGAATGTACACATAACTAAAAAACTAAATAACAAAACACAAATAACTCATTTAACATAATATTTTCACCTAAATGGGCCAAATATTTGTACAGATATTTTAATTTAAAAAGAGATGATGTCCAATACACAAATGAAAAGATACTTAACATTACCCGTCATCAGGGAAATGCAAGTTAAAACCACATTGAGGTACCACTGTACACCCACTGGAGTGGCTGACACGAGCAGAACTGACCATACCACATGATGTGAAGAATTGCTATTCACACCTGGCTAGTGGGACTTCAAAATGGTACAGACATTTTGGAAAGCAGTTTGGCAGTTTCTTTTAATGTTAAACTTAGTACTGATCATATAGCCAAATAATTCCACTGCGACTCAAAATAAATAAAAACATATCCGTACCAAGCCTCATCCTTGAAGTTCATAGCAGATGTGTCCATCAACTTGTAAATGGATAAACCAGTTGTAGATGGAGTACCACTCAACAATAAAAAGGAGCAAACTGATACAACAGCAATATAAATGAATATCAAAAGCATTATGCTCAGTGAAAGAAGCTAGACATGAAAGACACCAATGTATCATTCCACTAATAGGATACTCTAGAAAATGCAAACTGTAGAAACAGAAGCAGATTAGTGGTTGCCTGTGTTCAGGAATGGAGAAAAGATCAAATGCAAAACAGCAAAAGAAAACGTTTTGTGATGATGCAGATTTTCTGTATCTTGATCATGATTGTGGTCAAATGATGATATTCATCTGCCATAACCCATTAAATTGCACATTGAAAAGGGTGAATTTTACTGTGTGTACATTATACTTAAATGGAGCTGTAAATATGTTTGGAGCTTATCTGTGAACATTAGTTGCAGAGCAGGAGTTACTTTTATAGAGTGGAAATCTGCTGAGTGCCAACTTGAGAAGGGTTGAAAAAAATTAGAACCTTCTTCCAACACATTTCAGTTAGAACACTCTTAGGATGTCGTTACAGCTGTGCTCTCTATTGGAGTCTCTGATGAAATCACATGTCTGACGATCTCAGCATGCCTTTAATCAACAGAATATACACGTGTTTTCTTTTTTTACTATAAAGGATATACCAAACAACTTTTTCAAGACTTTACTTCAAAAAGGCACGTAGTTTTGCAACATTTTTGGTAAGTCTTTAATTATTTCAAAATGAAAAATTGAAAATAAAATGCAATTATTTACTCAGGCCCCCCCAAAAAAGGTCTGTACGGGGAATGCATGTGGTGTGTGTGTGTGTGTGTGTAAGTGTGTGATTTGAAGAATTGAAAAAATTTTAGTGGGGTTTTGTAGCATCACTTTGATAGCATCCTGTAATTTTGTATTGTGTTTGAAATAAAAATAAAGTGAATACACTGATAAAAGAATTTGAAAAGAATTTGCATTATTGCCTAAATTATGTGTGGTTTCCACAGTGGCATGAATCGAGCATCTTTAACCTACATAACAATATATCAGAAGTATTAGGTAAAAAATAAGTAAACTAGTATAACAAAGTTAAATATTTCTAAAGTAAAATTATAGCTTTATTTTTTTTTCCTGAAATGTTTTGAGGAGATATTTACACCAAAAGATATTATCACTGATCAATGAAACTTTTTCAGAATTTGCTTGTGTCCCACCAATATTTGATTACATAGTGCTTCTGTGAGTTCCATTTCATTAATTTAGCTTTGACAGGAGAGAAGGCAATGGCTCTGCAGCCTCTCTCGGTGTGGCATGATCCTGGTTCCGCTGGCTGATCTCTATTAGAACCATGGCCTTAATCATGCCTTTCATGCTTCTAACTTGATTTGCATTTGTTGTGTGATCCAAATTTATTCTCTCGTTTAGTCGCTTCCACCCATAGAAAAGCAGGTCTTTTTCATTTCTCCTTCACCATTGCCCCCATTTTTTCTTTTTGTCCTCCCATGATGAAAAACAAGACAGAAAACAAACTATAACAACAACAGACACCTTTTGTCTGTGGTCACCAATGCATTGTAGCACTAAACTTTGTTCAAAATCTCTAGATCTGACCTCTATATCTGCTGTTCCCAGAGTTTTTCAATGTGTTCTCTAGACTGCTGTGACCCACTGACAGAAAGTCTAGCTATATTTAATTGAAAGTTATTACTGTCTGATATGGTTTGGCTGTGTCCCCACTGAAATCTCATCTTGCACTGTAGCTCCCATAATTCACATGTTGTGGGAGGGACCCAGTGAGAGGTAAGTGGATCATGGGGGCAGTTTTCCCCACACTGTTCTAGTGGTAGTGAATAAGTCTCATGAGATCTGATGGTTTTATAAGGGGAAACCCCTTTCGCCTTTCACTTGGTTCTCATTTGCTGTTTGCCTGCTGCCATGTAAGATGCGCCTTTCGCCTTCTGCCGTAACTGTGAGGCCTCCTCAGCCATGTGGAACTGTGAATTCATTAAACCTCTTTTTCTTTATAAATGACCCAGTCTTGGGTATGTCTTTATCAGCAGCATGAAAATTGACTAATACACTCACTGTCCATGAATGATACTCTGTTAGCCCATTTGCATTGTTATAAAGAAATACCTGAGGCTGGGTAATTTATAAAGAAATGCGGTTTATTTGGCTCCTTGTTGTGAAGGCTGTACATGAAGCATAGTACTGGCACCTGCTTCCAGGGAGGGCCTCAGGAACCTTCCAATCATGGTGGAAGGTGAAGGGAAACCAGCATATCACATGGTGAGAGAGGAAGCAAGAGAGACAGGGAGGAGGTGTCAGTCTCTTTTAAACAACCAGATATCGCATGAACTCACAGGGTAAGAACTCATTCATTACCAAGAGGACAGCACCAAGCCATTCAGGAGGCATCTATCTCCAACATTGGGGATCACATTTTAACGTGAGATTTGAAGGGGACAAACATCCAAACTATGTCAGATACCAAAGCTGACAATGCTTAGGATCTTTAGCTGTTCCAGGTTCTGGGAAAAGGGAGAGAGTTAGCTTCCCTCGTCTATGCTGTGCTACTCCATATTATATTAGTAATTATTGTTCTCTAAAGGTTCTTAAAAGCAAATAAACAAATGCAAGGCAAAACATATAAAAGGCAAGGCAAAACATACGAAATGCAAGGCAAATGCATTAAAAAACTTTTGAGTGTTAATACATAGATTTTATTTTATCTTTTTAATTTCTTTTGCTTAACCAAATAGATTATGTAGTTTTGATTAACTGGCCATGAAATAGCTCTGCCTACATAGAATTTCCCATGAATAATTGGTTGTGGAGACTTTTGTGTGTGACCCAAATCCTCCCTCAAAACTGAAGTTTGCCCAGCTATTGGGAGTGTTGGCAAATCATGCCTCTCAGCTGATTCTCTCTAGAATTTATTCTCAGGAGATCTAATTAATAACTTGTCAAGCTGATGTCCATCCTTGGGGACAACTCGTATCTGAAGAATGGCCAGTGAAAGGTATTAAAACTCCATACTCCTGCCTCAATTTAGGGCAACTCTGAAGGGTCACCCCAGCTTCTCAGCTCCCCCTTGAGATTAGCTGAGGTATTTGTTGTGACTGCCTCACATCTCAACTCCCTTTGTCCAATTCAGCTTTTTCGCCACAGTTGTTGGCTCCTAGGTTTTTACCCAGTTAAATGTTCTCTACACAAATCTCTATCTCAAATCTGCTTTACAGGGAATGTGGCCTCAGACAGGTTTTCATTAGGTTCTGGACGTAACTCTCATTAGTCATTGATATGATTCGGCTGTGTCTCCATCCCAATCTCACCTTGATTGTAATTATCCCCGCATGTCAAGGATGGAGTCAGGTGGAGATCATTGAATCATAGGGGCGGGTTCCCCCTACTGTTCTCCTGGTAGCGAATAAGTCTCACGAGATCTGATGCTTTTAAAATGGGAGCTTCCCTACACAAGCTTTCTTCTCTGCTACCATTTAAGATGCGCCTTTGCTTCTTTTTTGCCTTCTGCCGTGACTGTGAGGCCTCCCCAGCCATGTGGAATTGTGAGTTCATTAAACCTCTTTCCTTTCTAAATTACCCGGTCTTGGGTATGACTTTATTAGCAGCATGAGAACAAACTAGTGCAGTCTGTTCTATAAGCCCAAGTCGGATCACAGAGTCCCGCTTTCTGTTTTTTTTTTTCTAGCCCATATTTCTACTAAAACTTGACTCATATAGACTTAAAACAAAATAATTAAGCATGGCTAATATTTATTTAATATTTTATACGTGTCAGATACTGTATTTTGTAACTTATCTTTTAATAATCTTTCCAAATCTCTAAAAGGAGAATTCTGCTCTTTTATAGAGAAAATAAGGATGGCTCTGAAAATGTTAGCATTAGGGGAAGTAGGGTGAGGGACATAGGGGGCACTTTGTGTTATTTGTGCATTTTACTATCAATCTAAAATCAGGTCAAAATTAAAATTAAAAAAATGGGTAGTAGAAGCAGGTTGTTAAGATTTTCAGTGTGACTC
Organism: Gorilla gorilla gorilla; assembly: GCF_029281585.2. Classification (NCBI taxonomy): domain Eukaryota; kingdom Metazoa; phylum Chordata; class Mammalia; order Primates; family Hominidae; genus Gorilla; species Gorilla gorilla. The sequence goes on along the minus strand of NC_073233.2, from coordinate 2,487,515 downwards.
TAGAATTTTTTTGTTTGTTGTTTGTTTTGGAGTGTAGTGGTAAGATCTCTGCTCACTGCAACCTCCACTTCCCAGGCTCAAGCAATTCTCCTGCCTCAGTCTCCCAAGTAGCTGGGATTATAGGTGCCCACCACCACACCCAGCTAAGTTTTCTATTTTTTTTTTTTTTAGTAGAGATGGGGTTTCAGCATGTTGGCCAGTCCAGTCTCCTACTCCTGACTTCAAGTCATCCACCGCCTCAGGCTCCCGAAGTGCTGGGATTATAGGCATGAGCCACCACTCCTGGTCCAAAGTTCATATTTTAACTACTAACCTAAATTATTTTAAAAACAAAAGCCTCCTTGGACTCAAACCAGGTCAGAGTGACATGATCATGTGCCTGTTTTGTGCAGGGTGAAGTGAGATTATTATCTAGGAAATAGCTGAAATGTCTTGTTGTGGGCATACATATTTCATATAAATTCTAAGCTTCATATTAGCACTTAGATTATAATTATCTAAAGAATAGAGAACAATTTCATATAATTTTCAGTGTATCAGGCGAATCAAAAGTATACATACAAGCATGCAGATGAATTTCAGTGAATATAGTGGTGACAATGCTCAACAGAATATGTGTCCCCCACCCAACCCTGCTTCTTGCTCTTTCACTGTCCTAAAGATAGAACAAAATGGTTCAGGCATCCAGCTTGTCCCCTCCACACTTCACACTTTTACTTAATAGCAGCTTATCTTTAACACTTTGTCATCTTTAAGATGTTGCTAATTCTTTCTGGTAGATCCCAGGACTGAGGATGAGGAAGAATGATTTTATTTAAATAAAGTTGCTTAATTAAAAAACACTTTTTTTAGTTTTAAAATATTTTCATTATTTTATAAAATTTTTGTGGGTACATAGGAGGTTTATATATTTGTGGGGTACATGAGATGTTTTGATACAGGCATGCAGTGTGAAATAATCACGTCATGAGGAATGGGCTTTCCATCCCCTCAAGCATTTATCCTCTGAGTTAAAAACTATTCAATTGGCTGGGCACGGTGGCTCACGCCTGTAGTCCCAGCTCTTTGGGAGGCCGAGGTTGGCGGATCGCCTGAGGTCAGGAGTTTGAGACCAGCCTGGCCAACATGATGAAACCCCATCTCTACTAAAAATACAAAAATTAGCCGGGTGTGGTGGCGAGTGCCTGTCATCCCAGCTACTCGGGAGGCTGAGACAGGAGAATCATTTGAACCTGGGAGGTGGAGGTTACAGTGAGCCGAGATCATGCCATTGTACTCCAGCCTGAGTGACAAGAGTGAAACTCCATGTCAAAAACAAACAAAAATCAATTACATTCTTTAAGTTATTAAAATTAAACATTGTAAATGATTTTTTTTCCCAAAGCTTTTTCAAAGAAAAAAAAGTAGAAACAAAGACACTTTCTACTGATTTCCAATATGGTGACTCTGTATTTCTAGCATGTGTTAAGGTGAAAAATTGATTTTATGTTTAATACAAAACATAGCATAATGTAATGAAAAGCAAGATTGTAATGATAAAGGAAAATAACACTAGTGCTAATTTTTTTCAATTTGAAGCATTGGATTAAAATGAATTAGGTTATATTACAACATGTTTATATTGAATTTCTTTTTTCTCCAATTGGTTTCTTTTTATTAATGGGGGAGTGTTGCATTTGTATAAGGTTTCCCTATTATATTCAATTGTTTTGAGATGCTTTTAATTTGAAGTTTTTATGTTTTCTTTTTGATGTATACATGTTATGCTTTTATGCTGAATTTGATAATTGGTGCTGTATATGCAAAGCAAATGTAATTTCCCAGCTTTTATTTTTTAAAGCCCTGGGAAGCAACATAATAAAGTAGAAATAGTATCAAGACAGGAGTTAGAATACCTGGATTCTAAAATTTAAATTAAATTAGGATCTAGTGACATTATAGGTGTTCCTTGATCTTCTGATGACCTGATTCCTCAAAAGAAAACTAAAATAATCTATAAATTGTTTCTAATTCTAAAACTCTATAAATCCTATTTTTAAAATTATAATTAGTTGAACTCTATAAGGTCACAAAAATCCCTATTAAGAAACTAAAATAAAATTTTATCATATCTTAAAAATACTCTGATCTTTTTTTATATGCTGACATGAATTCTAATTATTTTTGAGCCCCTAAAAAACATTTAAGATCACAGTTTATGTTTTATTATTGACTTTCAGATAATTAACATTTTACTGATAGATATGAACAAATCTACTCTAACAGAGATAGTCATTAGTTTATTTCTCTCTTTTCAGTATCAATAAAAAGTATCGATTTACCAATAACAATGAATTAATTGCCTGAAATAAATGAAACGTAAGCAGCAAAAGTGAACCTTTTAGTATAACTCTTCTTGTAAACATTGACTTAGTTCAAAGGGAGCTTATCTTTAAAAAAAAAAAAGCGCTAATTCATGTCTATTGGTATAGATATAATCTTTTGTTCCTTGAAAATAGATCCTACTATACTCCAGACACTATGCCACTAGGTGCAGATATTAACACAAATAGCAGGTGATCATTGTCCTCATGGAGTTTATTTTAAAGAGAACAAAGTGAGACAAAGGCACACAAGCAAAGAACTACAATACAAAGGGGATGGCATCTGACTCAGCATGGAGGTGTCACGGAAGGTGTTGTTTTGCTTAGGTTTTGAAGTGTGGGTAGGAGATGGCCCATGTTGAGAGTGGGAACTGGGAATTAAAAAGATGAGGAGGTCTCTGCAAATCTACATGGATGGGAAGTAGCATGCTGATGTGGGAAACAACTAAAAAGTTCCAGAATGCATGGTTTATAAAGCGTGAGTCAGAGAGGGCTAGACCAGTAGCCAGATCAAGGATATCTCAGATGTTATAGTCATGAATTAGTGCATTGACCTGCAGGCCATGGGAGTCACTGAAGGTTTCAGTCAGGTAAGTGAGCTGATCAGAACAGTCCTTTAGATAGGCCGCTCTTTTGGCTGTAATGGGGACACGTTTGAAGTAGGGCTATAGCTAAAAATATACAGACACTTCCTCTTGTCTACAGCCCTGCTGGCATCTGTTGTATTTTGACTTTTTAATAATAGCCATTCCAACCGGTATGAAATGGTATCTCATTGTGTTTTGATTTGCATTTTTCTGATGATTAGTGATTCTAAGCATTTTTTTTTTCGTGTATTTGTTGGCCATTTGTATGTGTTCTTTTGAGAAGTGTTTGTTCATGTCCTTTGCCCATTTTTTAATTGGGTTATTTTTTTTTCTAATTGATTTAAGTTCCCTGTAGATTCTGGATACTAAAAAACAAACAAAAACCAGAAGTAAATAAATTCTCAGGACACACACACCCACACCCACACCCACAGAGAGAGAGAGAGAGAGAGAGAGAGAGCGCCTAGGTAAGAGGCCACCAACCACCAGGGTCTAAACTGGGAACACTTTCTAGTACAGAATGAATGGAAAGGATTCATGAAATATCTAGAAAGTAACGTTAATGAGATTTACATGTATGGAGTGAATGAGGAGAAACAGGGATCATTCAGGATTCTGGTGGGAATAACAGGGGGAGCCATTAGTTGAAATTTTGAAGTGGGAGAAGGAGAGGGAGTTTTAGGGAGAAAGATGAGTTGTTTTTTTAGGTATTTCAAACCCTTGAAGCTTCTATGGGACATCGAAGTGGAAATAACAGTCTGTGGGTTGGGACAATAAAGAAAGAAATTGGTTGAAGACTAGGGGAAGAGTATAGAGCAAAGAAATATTTAAGATAATAAACATATAGAGATAGCTGAAAATGTGGGACTGGATTACAAAGGAAGGATGATTTAGTTATGAAGCCCAAGGGCTGACAGGAATGGGTGACTAGTCGAGGAGTTCATATGCATCTGTTATTGTATGAATAAAAAAAATTATCTGTTCCTTCCTAAAGATATCTTCAACCTGTTTTTGGATACATATGGGCACTGCTTTTCACTCTCTTAGCCCCATTTCTTATTTTAGCCTCTGCTGTAGCGATCAGTTCTGCACAGGCTTTGACCCAGGCTTTGACTAGTTAGTGCAGGTGTGATATGACACTTACCTGGAATGGCCCACAGTTTGTGGCTGCTCTTACTTAAGCAGGTGGGATGCTCATGTAGGTGTAACCTAGCAGCTTGGTAGAGTTTATGCCCATGGGGCAACCTGTGACCACTCAAAAATAAAGCCCTTTCCTCCTCCCAGATTGAGGAGTCTTGCATTATGTAATAAAACTCCTTAGAAGGCCTATTAGGTTCCAATACAGCATTAGGCAACTTGATAAGGTATCCCATCATCAGCCTTCCTTTCTTCCCTCATTCCTCTGCCTCTCACTCTTTCTTCCTAAGTTAACTTCTTAGATAAAATGCCAACTTTCTATATTGTGTCTCACATCAGGGAAAATAATTGTATACCCCATTTCAAAAGCACATACAAAGGTTACTGTATAGAAAATTTGTCTTTAAGAGATTAAGCTGTAATTTTCCAAATACTTTAAAATTTTATTTCAGATACGTTTTTCATTTTTATAAGCTTCATCTAAAAGCAGAGTTCACCTAAGAATATACCTAAGAGCATATTACATAGAATATATTTTATATTTCAGTAGTTTAGCTAGGATTCTTTCAAAATTGAGAGGATCTACAAATATTTCTAACACATTAGTTTTCAGTCTTAAGGCTGAGTCAAGAACAAAGCTCCTAAACTTTGCATTGGTGATTGAGAACATTTTAAAATTGTTATTTAATTCATCAATTTATTTTTAAAAAATTTTCACATTGTAATGATATAGATTTATAGGATACAATTTGATGTTTCAATGAATATGTATGTTGTCTAATGATCCAATAAGGATAGTTAGTGTATTAATTACCTCATGCATTCATCATTTCTTTTTAATAAGAAATTTCAAAATCCTTTCTTCTAGATACTTTGTAATATACAATACTTTACTTTTAACTATAGTCACCCTGCTTTGCAAAGAACACTACAACTTATTCTTCCTATATAATTGTGATTTCATAACTGTTAACCAATCTATCTCCATTTTGCCCTCCCCACTTCTTCCTCACTGTTTGGTAACCACTATTCTACTCTACTTCTCTATTAACATTTTTTTTTTTAAGATTCCACATATGAGCGAGATCATGCGGTATTTGCTTTCTGTGTCTGGCTTATTTCACTTAACATTGTATCCTACAGGGTCATCCATGTTGTTGCAACTGGCAGAATTTCATTCTTTTTTTATGGCTGAATAGTATTTCATTGTGTGTGTGTCCATATATATATATATATATATACATATATAATTTTATGTATAATTATAATTACACATAAAATTATATATAATTATAATTATTTTATGCATAATTATAATTACACATAAAATTATATATAATTATAATTATATATAATTATATATAATAATATATATTATATGTAATATATAATATACATAACATACATAATGTATATTATATATAATATACATAACGTATATTATATACATTATACATTATATATATTATAATATACTTAATATATATTATGTATATAATATACATAATATGTATTATATATAAAATATACATAATATATAATATATATTATACATATAATATATATTATATATTAATAATATATTAATATCAATATTAATTATTAATAATTATTAATTAATAATTATTATTTATTATTAATATTATTAATATTAATATATAATATATTAATATTAATAATATATTGATATTAATATATTATATATTATACATAATATATTATATATAATATACATAATATGTATTATATATAATATACATAATATATATTATATATATATAATTCACTTGTTTGTTTTTATACACATAGGTTGATTCCATATCTGATTATTAGAAATAGTGCTACAGTAAACATAAGAGTGCAGATATTTTTCAAACACAATGATTTCATTTCCTATGGATATATACCCAGTAGTGGGATTGCTGGGTTATGTGATCGAATGATTGTTTTTTTTTTTATTTTTTATTTTTTAGCGAACTTCCATAAAGTTTTGCTTAATGGTTGTACTAGTTTACAACCCCATCAACAGTGCGTAAGTGTTCCGTTTTCTCCACTTCCTTGCCAACTCTTGTTATCTTTTACCTTTTTGTTAATAGCCATTCTAATGGGTGAACTGGTATCTCATTGCGGTTTTGATTTGCATTTCCCTGATGGTTAGTGATGTTGAACATGATTTTATTATATATTCGTCTTCACCCTTTCTATATTTTCTCTTGTGGCATTTCTTTTCGTTTATTTTGTCCTTTTTTTTTTTTTTTGCGAAGGAGTCTTGCTCTGTTGCCCAAGCTGGAGTGCAGTGGTGCAATCGGGGCTCACGGCAACCTCCATCTCCCTGGTTCAAGCAATTCCCCTGCCTCAGCCTGCTGAGTAGCTGGGGTTACAGGCACACGCCATCATGTTTGGCTAAATTTTTGTATTTTTAGTAGAGAAATGATTTCACCATATTGGTCAGGCTGGTCTCAAACTCCTGACCTCAGGCAATCCGCCTGCCTCAGCCTCCCAGTTTTGCCCATTTTTAAATAAGTTATTTATGTTTTTGCTGTTGAGTTGTTTAAGTTTGTTATATAATCTGGGCATTAACTCCTTAGCAGATGTATAGTTTGCAAATATTGTATCCCATTCTGTAAGTTGTTTTTTCACTCTGTTAAGTTTCCTTTGCTGTGCAAAAGCATTTTAGTTTGATGAAACCCCATTTATCTATTTTTGCTTTTGTTGCCTGTGCTTTTGACGTCTCATTTAAAAAATCCTTGTAGAACCCAAAGTTATAGAGAATTTCCCACATGTTATCTTCTAGTAGTTTTTCATAGTTTTCAATCTTACCTTTAGGTCTTTAATCGCATTTGAGTTGATTTTTGTATAAGGTAAAAGATAGGGGTCTAATTTCATTATCCCACATGTAGATATCCAATCTTCTCAGTACCATTTAATGAAGAGACTGTCTTTACCCCTGTGTGTGCTCTTGACTCCTTTTTTGAAAATCAGTTGACTTTAGGTATGAGAATTTATTTCTGAGCTGTATATTCTCTTCCATTGGTCTATGTGTTTGCTTTATGGCAGTGCCATGCTGTTTTGCTTACTATGGCTTTGTAGTATATTTTGAAGTCAGGTAGTGTGGTGCCTCCAGCTTTGTTATTTTTGCACAGGATTGCTTTGGTTATTTGGGGTCTTTTCTGGTTTCATACAAATTTTAGGGTATTTTTTTCTATTTCTGTGAAGAATTTCATTGGTATTTTGATAGGGATTGCATTGAATCTGTAGGAAATTTTGTTAGTATGGTCATTTCAATAGTATCAGTTCTTCCACTCCATGAGTATATAGTGTCCATTTTTTGTGGATCGTAAATTTTTCCATCAGTGTGTTATAGTTTTCATTGTAGAGATCTTTCACGACCTTGATTAAATTTATCTGCAGATTTCTTGGTAGCTATTGTAAATGGAATTCCTTTCTTGATGACTTTTTCAGATAGTTCACTATTAGTGTATAGAAACACCACTGAATTTTCTGTGTTGATTTTGTATACTACAACTTTACTGAATTTATTTATGATTTCTAGTAGTTTTTGGTCAAGTCTTTAGGGTTCTCACTCTATATAAGTATATATAGAAAGAACCCTAAAGAGAGAGAGATCATATATATCTATATGATCATATATATAGATGTATACATATGTATGTGAGATCACATTTTCTACAAACAGAAACAATCTGACTTCCTTCTTTCCAGTTTGGATCCCTCTTATTTATTTCTTTTGTCTAATTGCTCTGGCTCTGACCTCCAGTACTATGCTAAATAGAAGTGGTAGAAGTTGACATCCTTGTCTTCCTCCATATCAAAGAGGAAAAGCATTTAACTATTCACCATAAATAAGATGTTAGCTGTGGGTTTGTCACCTATGGCCTTTACTGCGTTGAGGTACACTCCTATACCTACTTTCTTGACAGTTTTTATCATAAAGGAATGTTGACTTTTGTCAAGTGTTCTTTTTGCATCTGTTGAAATGATCACATCGTTTTTGTTCTTCTTTCTATTGTGGTGGTGTATCATATTTACTGATTTGTGCATGTTAAGCCATCCTTTCATCCCTGGGATGAACCCCACTTGATTATAGTGAATACTCTTTTTAGTGTGCTGTCGAAGTCAGTTCACTTGTATCTTGTTGAGAATTTTTGTATCTATGTTCTTCAGGAATATTGGCCTGTTATTTTCATTTTGTGCGTGTCTTTGTCTGGTTTTAGAATCAGGATATTGCGAGCCTCATAAGATGAGTATGGAAGTATTCCTTCCTCATTACTTTTGTGGAAAAGTTTGTGGAGAATTGGTAGTTATTCTTTAACTGTTTGGTAGAATTCAGCAGTGAAGACATCAGGTCCTGGGTGTTGGTTGTTGTTGTTGTTGTTTTGATGGAAGATGTTTTATTATTGATTCAATTTCCAAACTCATTATTGATGTGTTCAGATGTTATATTTCCTCACAATTTAATCTGGGTAGTTGTATGTGTGCAGAAATTTATTCATTTTATTCTACATTATCAAATTTGTTGGCATATAGTTATGAGTAATGTCTTACAATCCCTTCTATTTCTGTGGTGTCTCAGTTGTAATGTCTCCTTTTTCATCTTTTATGTATTTGAATTTTCTCTCCTTTTGTCTTAGTTTAGCTAAAGGTTTGTCAGTTTTACCTTTACACTTTGTCTTATTTATCTTTTGAAATATTTTTTAGTGTCTGTTTCATTTATATCTGCTGTGAGCTTTATTATTTCCTTCCTTCTACCAATTTTGGGTTTAGTTTGTTTTTGATGTTCTAGTTACTTGAAGTGTATAATTTTGCTTTGTGATTTGAAAATCTTTCTTCTTTTTTGGTGTAGGCTTTTATTGCTATAAATTTCCCTCTTAGAACTGCTTTTGCTACGTTCCATAGGTTTGGGTATGTTGGATTTTCATTCTTACTTGTCTCAGTGACTTTTGAAATTTTCCTATTAATGTCTTAATGAGACCTATTGATTTCTTGGGTGCGTGCTATTTAAATTCCATGTTTTTATAAAATTTCCAAGGGCTTTCCTGTTGTTGATTTCTGGCTTTATATCCCTGTAATCAGAAAAGATACTTCATATGATATCTGTCTTCTTAAGTTTGTTAAGACTTATTATGTGTCATAATGTATGATTGGTCCTAGAGAATGTTTGGTGTACAGTTGAGAATAATTTGTATTCTGCAGCTGTTGGATGATGTATTAGTCTGTTCTCATACTGCTGATAAAGACATACCCGAGACTGGGTAATTTACAGAGAAAAAGAGGTTTAGTGGACTCATAGTTCCACGTGGCTGGGGAGGTCTCCCAATCATGATGGAAGGCGAAAGACACATCTTACATGGTAGCAAACAAAATAGAATTGAGAACCAAGTGAAAGGGTTCCCCCTTATAAAACCATCAGATCTTGTTAGACGTATTCACTACCACAAGAACAGTATGGGGGAACCGCCCCCATGATTCAATTATCTCCCACTGGTTCCCTCCCACAACATGTATGAATTATGGGAGCTATAATCAAGATGAGATTTGGGTGGGGATATACAGCCAAACCATATCAGGTGAGATCTTCTTTACCTGCTAGGTCCATTTGGTCTATGGTATAGTTTGAGTCTGTCATTTTTTGGTTGATTTTCTCTTCATAGAATCTGTCCATTTTTAAAGTGGAGTGTTGAAATTTCCTACTAATATTGTATTGCAGTCTATCTCTACCTTTAAATCTAATATTTGCTTTATATATCTGGTTGTTCTGGTGTTGGGTACATATATAGTTACACCTAAGTAATATATATGTTATGTCCTCTTATTGAATTGGGCCTTTTATCATTTCATTATACAGTGACATTCTTTTTTTATATAGTTTTTTTTATTTAAAGCCTTTTAAAATATGACATGACTGTGGCTACTCCTGCTTGCTTTTCATTTGTTTGCATAAAATATATTTTTCCATCTCTTCACTTTCAGTCTATTTGTCTTTAATAGTGAGGTAAGTATCATGTAGGCAGCATATAGGTGGGTTTTGCTATCCGAATCCATTCATCCACTTTATATCTTTTAAGTAGAGCTTAATCCACTTCTATTGAAGTTTATTATTGATAAATTGGGACTTCCTTCTACCATTTCATTAGTTGTTTTTTAGATTACTTGTTCACTTCTTCCTTTCTTATTGTTTATCCCTCTAGTTTGGTGGTTTTCTGTGGTGCTAAGCTTTGTTTCTTTTCCCTTTTTTGGTGTGTGTGTGTGTGTATCTGCTGTAATTTCTTTCTTTCTGGTTAGTGAAACTAACATACAGAGTCCTGTATTTGTAACAGACTATTTTACACTGATAACAACTTAACTTCTGTCACATAAAAATACTCTTGACTTCTCCTCCCCCCACACACAATTTATATTTTTGTTACCTTACATTGCATCTTTATGAATGGTAGACTCCATGGAACATAGGATCTATGTCACAACTAAATCAATTATTTAATGGCAGCATTAAAGCAGCCCAAAGAATGTGAAAAACTGGTGTGGGTGTATTTAACTTTTTAAACACTATGTTTCATAATGTTTTCATTAAAAAGTCTTTATCAGTTTGCTAATGCCTAATTTTTACAACCAGCCACCATAGATTTTACAGGATAAATATATTATTTCAGTGGTAATTGAAGCAGAATTTTTGTTGCTCTTCTTACCCTTAGAGATTGTGTATTATCCTCAGACGTAATTCTTTGATTTTTTTTTCTTTTCATGTTGTTACACATAGTTACCAACAATCAACGTGAGAATAACCTTTGAATATTTTCAAGCATTAAGATTTGTTTATACAGCTGCACAATTAGACAACCAACACTCTTGGGTCTTTACCTCTCAGCATACACCTGATTATTAACTTAAAGGTATGATGGGAAAAGTATCAATTTTTGTTGGTCACCTAGATTTGGAAATATGTAATAATTATAAGCTTGGGTCTGCTTCTTCAGAAACCTAGGAATTGGAGTGATGGTTCTCTGAAGAGGCTGGAAACAAAGTATGTGTTTCCAGAAGGCTTAATAGAATATGTTGAGACATAGGCCATTAACACATAAGTGAAAGAAATGCAAAAAAGTATAAAAGTAAGGATTTGAGAAGGGAAATTTTATTTTTAAGTCTAAGATTCCTATGAATTATATGAAAGTAAATGTCCTGTCCTTAAAATGAGCCAAAGGAAGCACTTTACTTATCAATATGATATGACTTTTCATACTCTTATCTAAAGATATCCTAAACTAAGATCCAGTTTTCTAAGTAAAGACCTTTTACTCATGCTTTAAAGCATGTTAGATGATTCCTACCACATCACATCATGTTGTTTACATGTATGATTTAAACTGCATTTATTCTTCAACTCACTGGTTCCTTAGGCTTCTTATCTTTCCTTGCACGCTTAGATAATTTTATGTAAAATTGATTTTTAGAAGTTTAGTTGCTGGGCGTAGTGGCTGTCGCCTGTAAACCCAGTACTTTGGGAATTCAAGGCAGGTGTATTACTTGAGTCTTGGAGTTTGAGGCCTGCCTGGGAAAGATGACAAACCCCATTTGTACAAAAATAAAAATATTAGCTGGATATGGTGGCACATGCCTGTGGTCCCAGCTACTCCAAGGCTGAGGTGGGAGGATGGCTTGAGTCCGAGAGGCAGAGGTGTGAGCCAAGATCATGCCCTGCTCTTCAGCCTGGGCAACGAAGCCAGACCCTGTTTCAAAAAAAAAAATCTAGTGAGATTTGATTTCTATTTCTATGTGATTCAAAAGTAGGAGAGCTTCAAGGCTAATGACTATTAAAAAATGGCCATTGCTACTTGCATTTTCTATGAAGCCAGCATACACAGCAACGTGCAACCTAAAAACCAAGCTATTTAATATGTAGCTTAGATTTCAGGTTTGATTGTCTTTGAGGTTTGATTATTGCAGAGATCAATTGCCAGACCAAATATAGTCTACTTCTGTATTTGGTCTTTTTATCATATGAAACATCCCAGCCTTGGGTATAAATTAAGAGCAAATACAGACATTTATACCGATAGCGGTGTAGATATTTCCATGTTTATACAGTTACCGGTGTAGATACTTCCATGTCTATACAGATAGCGGTGTGGATATTTCCATGTTCATACAGATAGTGGTGTAGATATTTCCATGTTTATAGAGATAGCGGTGTAGATATATCCATGTTTATAGAGATAGCGGTGTGGATATTTCCATGTTTATACAGATAGCGGTGTAGATATTTCCATGTTTATACAGATAGCATTGTAGATATTTCCATGTTTATAGAGACAGAGGTGTATATATTTCTATATTTATAGAGATAGCGGCGCACATATTTCCATGTTTATAGAGACAGCAGTGTAGATATTTCCATGTTTATACAGATAGCGGTGTAGATATTTCCATGTTAATACAGGTAGCGGTGTACATATTGCCATGTTCATACAGATAGCGGTGTAGATATTTCCACATTAATACAGATGGCGGTGTACATATTTCCATGTTCATACAGATGGCGGTGTAGATATTTCTATGTTTATAGAGATGGCGGTGTAGATATTTAAATGTTCATACAGATAGCTGTGTAGATATTTCCATATTTATAGAGATGGCGGTGTAGATATTTCCATGTTTCTACAGATGGCGGTGTAGATATTTCCATGTTTATACAGATGGAGGTGTAGATATTTCCATGTTTTTACAGATAGCGTTGTAGATATTTCCATGTTCACACAGATAGCGGTGTAGATATTTCCACCTTTATACAGATGGTGGTGTAGATTTTTCCATTTCCATACAGACGGCGGTTTAGATATTTCCATTGTTATAGAGATGGCGGTGCAGATATTTCCATTGTGATACAGATGGCGGTGTAGGTATTTTCATGTTGATACAGATTGTGGTGTACATAGTTCCCTGTTCATACAGATGGCGGTGTAGATATATTCATTTTCCTACCGATGGCGGTGTAGATATTTCCATGTTTATACAGATAGCAGTGTAGAGGTATCCATGTTCATACAGATGGCAGTGTAGATAATTCCATGTTCATACAGATGGAGTTGAAGATATTTCCATGTTTATAGATATGGCGGTGTAGATATTTCCATGTTTACACAGAAGGCGGTTTAGATATTTCCATGTTTACACAGATAGCGGTGTAGATATTTCCATGTTTATACACATAGCGGTGTAGATATTTCAATGTTTTAGAGTTGGCGGTGTAGATATATTCATGTTCCTACAGTTGTTGGTGTAGAAATTTCCACGTGTACACAGATAGCGGTGTAGGTATTTCCAAGTTTATGCAGATAGCGGTGTAGATATTTCCAATTCTAGGCAGATAGCGGTGTAGATATTTCAATGTTTAAACAGATAGCATTGTAGATATTTCCATATTCCTACAGAGGGCGGTGTAGATATTTACATGTTTATAGAGATGGCGGTTTAGACATTTCCACGTTCATACAGATGGCGGTGTAGATATTTCCATGTTTATACAGATAGCGGTGTAGATATTTCCGTGTTTATACACATAATGGTGTAGATCTTTCCATGTTTTTAGAGATAGCGGTGTAGATATTTCCAGGTTTACACAGATAGCGGTGTAGATATTTCCATGTTTATAAAGATGACTCTGTAGATATTTCCATGTTTACAGAGATAGCGGTGTAGATATTTCCATGTTTACAGAGATATCGGTATAGATATTTCCATGTTTACACAGATAGCGGTGTAGATATTTGCATGTATATAGAGATAGCGGTGTAGATATTTCCATGTTTATACAGATAGCATTGTAGATATTTCCATGTTTATACAGATAGCGGTGTAGATAATTCCATGTGTACACAGATAACGGTGTAGATATTTCCATGTTTATACAGATGGCGGTGAAGATATTTCCATACCCATACAGATGGCGGTGTAGATATTTCCATGTTTATAGATATAGCGGTGTAGGTATTTCCATGTTTACACAGACAGCGGTGTAGATATTTCCATGTTTACACAGATAGCGGTGTAGATATTTCCATGTTTGTAGAGATAGCGGAGTAGATGTTTCCATGTTTATAGAGATATCACTGTAGATATTTCCAGGTTTATACAGAGCGTAGTGTAGATATTTCCATGTTTATATAGATGGCTGTGTGGATATTTCCATGTTTATAGAGATAGCGGTGTAGATATCTCCATGTTTACACAGATAGCGGTGAAGATATTTCCATGTTTACACAGATAGCGGTGTAGATATTTCCATGTTCATACAGATAGCGGTGTAGATAATTCCATGTGTATACAGATAACGGTGTAGATATTTACATATTCCTACAGATGGCTGTTTAGATATTTCCATGTTTGTACAGATAGCGGTGTAGATTTTTCCATGTTTACACAGATAGTGGTGTAGATATTTCCATGTTTACACAGATAGCAGTGTAGATATTTCCATGTTTATACAGATAGCGGTGTAGATATTTCCATGTCTATACAGATAGCGGTGTGGATATTTGAATGTTTATACAGATAGCGGTGTAGATATTTCAATGTTTATACAGATAGCGGTGTAGATATTTCCATGTTTGTACAGATAGCGTTGTTGATATTTCCATGTTTATAGAGACAGCAGTGTAGATATCTCCATGTTTATACAGATGGCGATGTAGATATTTCCATGTTCATACAGATGGCGGTGAAGATATTTCCATGTTTATAGAGATAGCGGTGTAGATACTTCCATGTTTATACAGATAGCGGTGTAGATATTTCCATGTTTACACAGATAGCGGTGTAGATATTTCCATGTTTATACAGATAGCGGTGTAGATATTTCAATGTTTATAGAGTTGGCAGTGTAGATATTTTCATGTTCAAACAGATGGCGGTGTAGATATTTCCATGTTTATATCGATGGCAGTGTAGATATTTCCATGTTCATACTGATGACGATGAAGATATTTCCATGTTTATACACATAATGGTGAAGATATTTCCAAGTTTTAAGAGATGGCGGTGTAGATATTTCAATGTTTAAAAAGATAGCGTTGTAGATATTTCCGTATTCCTACAGAGGGCGGTGTAGATATTTACATGTTTATAGAGATGGCGGTTTAGACATTTCCACGTTCATACAGATGGCGGTGTAGATATTTCCATGTTTATACAGATAGCGGTGTAGATATTTCCGTGTTTATACACATAATGGTGTAGATCTTTCCATGTTTTTAGAGATAGCGGTGTAGATATTTCCAGGTTTACACAGATAGCGGTGTAGATATTTCCATGTTTATAAAGATGACTCTGTAGATATTTCCATGTTTACAGAGATAGCGGTGTAGATATTTCCATGTTTACAGAGATATCGGTATAGATATTTCCATGTTTACACAGATAGCGGTGTAGATATTTGCATGTATATAGAGATAGCGGTGTAGATATTTCCATGTTTATACAGATAGCATTGTAGATATTTCCATGTTTATACAGATAGCGGTGTAGATAATTCCATGTGTACACAGATAACGGTGTAGATATTTCCATGTTTATACAGATGGCGGTGAAGATATTTCCATACCCATACAGATGGCGGTGTAGATATTTCCATGTTTATAGATATAGCGGTGTAGGTATTTCCATGTTTACACAGACAGCGGTGTAGATATTTCCATGTTTACACAGATAGCGGTGTAGATATTTCCATGTTTATAGAGATAGCGGAGTAGATGTTTCCATGTTTATAGAGATATCACTGTAGATATTTCCAGGTTTATACAGAGCGTAGTGTAGATATTTCCATGTTTATATAGATGGCTGTGTGGATATTTCCATGTTTATAGAGATAGCGGTGTAGATATCTCCATGTTTACACAGATAGCGGTGAAGATATTTCCATGTTTACACAGATAGCGGTGTAGATATTTCCATGTTCATACAGATAGCGGTGTAGATAATTCCATGTGTATACAGATAACGGTGTAGATATTTACATATTCCTACAGATGGCTGTTTAGATATTTCCATGTTTGTACAGATAGCGGTGTAGATATTTCCATGTTTACACAGATAGTGGTGTAGATATTTCCATGTTTACACAGATAGCAGTGTAGATATTTCCATGTTTATACAGATAGCGGTGTAGATATTTCCATGTCTATACAGATAGCGGTGTGGATATTTGAATGTTTATACAGATAGCGGTGTAGATATTTCAATGTTTATACAGATAGCGGTGTAGATATTTCCATGTTTGTACAGATAGCGTTGTTGATATTTCCATGTTTATAGAGACAGCAGTGTAGATATCTCCATGTTTATACAGATGGCGATGTAGATATTTCCATGTTCATACAGATGGCGGTGAAGATATTTCCATGTTTATAGAGATAGCGGTGTAGATACTTCCATGTTTATACAGATAGCGGTGTAGATATTTCCATGTTTACACAGATAGCGGTGTAGATATTTCCATGTTTATACAGATAGCGGTGTAGATATTTCAATGTTTATAGAGTTGGCAGTGTAGATATTTTCATGTTCAAACAGATGGCGGTGTAGATATTTCCATGTTTATATCGATGGCAGTGTAGATATTTCCATGTTCATACTGATGACGATGAAGATATTTCCATGTTTATACACATAATGGTGAAGATATTTCCAAGTTTTAAGAGATGGCGGTGTAGATATTTCAATGTTTAAAAAGATAGCGTTGTAGATATTTCCATATTCCTACAGAGGGCGGTGCAGATATTTACATGTTTATAGAGATGGCGGTTTAGACATTTCCACGTTCATACAGATGGCGGTGTAGATATTTCCATGTTTATACAGATAGCGGTGTAGATATTTCCGTGTTTATACACATAATGGTGTAGATCTTTCCATGTTTTTAGAGATAGCGGTGTAGATATTTCCAGGTTTACACAGATAGCGGTGTAGATATTTCCATGTTTATAAAGATGACTCTGTAGATATTTCCATGTTCAGAGATAGCGGTGTAGATATTTCCATGTTTACAGAGATATCGGTATAGATATTTCCATGTTTACACAGATAGCGGTGTAGATATTTGCATGTATATAGAGATAGCGGTGTAGATATTTCCAAGTTTATACAGATAGCATTGTAGATATTTCCATGTTTATACAGATAGCGGTGTAGATAATTCCATGTGTACACAGATAACGGTGTAGATATTTCCATGTTTATACAGATGGCGGTGAAGATATTTCCATACCCATACAGATGGCGGTGTAGATATTTCCATGTTTATAGATATAGCGGTGTAGGTATTTCCATGTTTACACAGACAGCGGTGTAGATATTTCCATGTTTACACAGATAGCGGTGTAGATATTTCCATGTTTATAGAGATAGCGGAGTAGATGTTTCCATGTTTATAGAGATATCACTGTAGATATTTCCAGGTTTATACAGAGCGTAGTGTAGATATTTCCATGTTTATATAGATGGCTGTGTGGATATTTCCATGTTTATAGAGATAGCGGTGTAGATATCTCCATGTTTACACAGATAGCGGTGAAGATATTTCCATGTTTACACAGATAGCGGTGTAGATATTTCCATGTTTATACAGATGACTCTGTAGATATTTCCATGTTTACAGAGACAGTGGTGTAGATATTTCCATGTTTACAGAGATATCAGTGTAGATAATTCCATGTTTACACAGATAGCGGTGTAGATATTTGCATGTATATAGAGATAGCGGTGTAGATATTTCCATGTTTACGCAGATAGCATTTTAGATATTTCCATGTTTATACAGATAGCGGTGTAGATAATTCCATGTGTACACAGATAACGGTGTAGATATTTCCATGTTTATACAGATGGCGGTGTAGATATTTCCATACCCATACAGAAGGCGGTGTAGATATTTCCATGTTTATACAGATAGCGGTGTAGATATTTCCAGGTTTACACAGACAGCGGTGTAGATATCTCCATCTTAATACAGATGGCGGTGTAGATATTTGTATGTTCATACAGATGGCGGTGCAGATATTTCCATGTACATACAGATGGCGTTGTAGCTATTTCCATGTTCATACAGATAGCGGTGTAACTATTTCCATGTTCATTCAGATAGCGGTGTAGATATTTCCATGTTCATCCATATGGCTGTGTAGATATATCCATGTTCATACAGATGGCGGTGAAAATATTTGCATGTTCATACAGATAGTGGTGTAGATATTTCCAAGTTCATACAGATAGCGGTGTAGCTATTTCCATGTTCATACAGATAGCGGTGTAGATATTTCCATGTTCATCCAGATTACTGTGTAGATATATCCATGTTCGTACAGATGGCGGTGAAGATATTTCCATGCTCATACAGATAGCGGTGTAGATATTTCCATGTTTATAAAGATAGCGGTGAAGATATCTCCATCTTAATACAGATGGCGGTGTAGATATTTCTATGTTCATACAGATGGCCGTGCAGATATTTCCATGTTCATACAGAGGGTGGTGTAGATATTTCCATGTTCATACAGATAGCGGTGTAGATATTTCCATGTATATGCAGATAGCTGTGTAGATATCTCCATTTTCATGCAGATAGCGGTTTAGATATTTCCATGTTCAAACAGATAGCGGTGTAGATATTTCCATGTTCATACAGATAGCGGTGTAGATATTTCCATGTTTATACAGATAGCGGTGAAGATGTATGCAAGTTTAAACAGATAGCGGTGAAGATATTTTCATGTTTATACAGATAGCGGTGTAGGTATTTAAATGTTCATCCAGATGGCTGTGTAGATATATCCATGTTCATACAGATAGCGGTGTAGATATTTCCATGTTCATACAGATAGTGGTGTGGATATTTCCATGTTCATACAGATAGCGGTGCAGCTATTTCCATGTTCATACAGATAGCGGTGTAAATATTTCCATGTTCGTACAGATAGCGGTGTAGATATTTCCATGTTCATACAGATAGCGGTGCTTATATTTCCATGTTTATACAGGTAGCGGTGTAGATATTTCCATGTTCATACAGATAGCGGTGTAGATATTTCCATGTTCATCCAGAAGGCTGTGTAGATATATCCATGTTCATACAGATGGTGGTGAAGATATTTCCATGTTCATACAGATAGCGGTGTAGATATTTCCATGTTCATACAGAGAGTGGTGTAGATATTTCCATGTTCATACAGATAGCGGTGTAGCTATTTCCATGTTCATACAGATAGCAGTGTAGATATTTCCATGTTCATCCAGATAGCGGTGTAGATATTTCCATGTTCATCCACATGGCTGTGTAGATATATCCATGTTCATACAGATGGAGGTGAAGATATTTCCATGTTCATACATATAGCGGTGTAGATATTTCCATGTTCATACAGATAGTGGTGTAGATATTTCCATGTTCATACAGATAGAGGGGCTGATATTTCCATGTTCATACAGAGAGCGGTGCTGATATTTCCATGTTCAAACAGATAGCGGTGTAGATATTTCCATGTTCATACAGATAGCGGTGTAGATATTTCCATGTTTATACAGATAGCGGTGAAGATGTATGCATGTTTACACAGATAGCGGTGTTGATATTTCCATGTTCATACAGAAAGCGGTGTAGGTATTTCCATGTTCATCCAGATGGCTGTGTAGATATATCCATGTTAATACAGATAGCGGTGTAGATATTTCCATGTTCATACAGGTAGTGCTGTAGATATTTCCATCTTCATACAGATAGCGGTGAAGCTATTTCCATGTTCATACAGATAGCGGTGAAGCTATTTCCATGTTCGTACACATAGCGGTGTTGATATTTCCATGTTCATACAGAAAGCGGTGTAGGTATTTCCATGTTCATCCAGATGGCTGTGTAGACATATCCATGTTCAAACAGATGGCGGTGAAGATAACTCCATGTTCATACAGACAGCGGTGTAGATATTTCCATGTTCATACAGATAGTGGTGTAGATATTTCCATGTACATACAGATAGAGGGGCTGATATTTCCATGTTCATACAGATAGCGGTGCTGATATTTCCATGTTTATACAGGTAGCGGTGTAGATATTTCCATGTTCATACAGATAGCGGTGTAGTTATTTCCATGTTTATACAGATAGCGGTGTAAATTTCTCCATCTTAATACAGATGGCGGTGTAGATATTTATATGTTCATACAGATGGCCGTGCAGATATTTCCATGTTCATACAGATGGCAGTGTAGATATTTCCATGTTCATACAGATGGCGGTGTAGTTATTTCCATGTGTAAAGAGATAGCTGTGTAGAGATTTCCATGTATATGCAGATAGCTGTGAAGTTATTTCCATTTTCATGCAGATTGCGGTTTAGATATTTCCATGTTCAAACACATAGCAGTGTAGATATTTCCATGTTCATACAGATAGTGGTGTAGCTATTTCCATGTTCATACAGATAGCGGTGTAGATATTTCCATGTTCAAACAGATAGCGGTGTAGATGTATGCAAGTTTACACAGATAGCGGTGTAGATATTTCCATGTTTATACAGATAGCGGTGTAGATATTTCCGTCTTTATACACATAATGGTGTAGATCTTTCCATGTTTTTAGAGATAGCGGTGTATATATTTCCATGTTTACACAGATAGCGGTGTAGATATTTCCATGTTTATACAGATGACTCTGTAGATATTTCCATGTTTACAGAGACAGTGGTGCAGATATTTCCATGTTTACAGAGATATCGGTGTAGATAATTCCATGTTTACACAGATAGCGGTGTAGATATTTGCATGTATATAGAGATAGCGGTGTAGATATTTCCATGTTTACGCAGATAGCATTGTAGATATTTCCATGTTTATACAGATAGCGGTGTATATAATTCCATGTGTACACAGATAACGGTGTAGATATTTCCATGTTTATACAGATGGCGGTGTAGATATTTCCATACCCATACAGAAGGCAGTGTAGATATTTCCATGTTTATAGATATAGCGGTGTAGGTATTTCCATTTTTACACAGACAGCGGTGTAGATATTTCCATGTTTACACAGATAGCGGTGTAGATATTTCCATGTTTATAGAGATAGCGGTGTAGATGTTTAAATGTTTATAGAGATATCAGTGTAGATATTTCCAGGATTATACAGAGCGTAGTGTAGATATTTCCATGTTCATACAGATAGCGGTGTAGCTATTACCATGTTCATACAGATAGCGGTGTAGATATTTCCATGTTCATCCAGATGGCTGTGTAGACATATCCATGTTCATACAGATGGCGGTGAAGATAACTCCATGTTCATACAGATAGCGGTGTAGATATTTCCATGTTCATACAGATAGTGGTGTAGATATTTCCATGTACATACAGATAGAGGGGCTGATATTTCCATGTTCATACAGATAGCGCTGCTGATATTTCCATGTTTATACAGGTAGCGGTGTAGATATTTCCATGTTCATACAGATAGCGGTGTAGTTATTTCCATGTTTATACAGATAGCGGTGTAGAAATCTCCATCTTAATACAGATGGCGGTGTAGATATTTATATGTTCACACAGATGGCCGTGCAGATATTTCCATGTTCATACAGAGGGTGGTGTAGATATTTCCATGTTCATGCAGATAGCGGTGTAGTTATTTCCATGTGTAAAGAGATAGCGGTTTAGATATTTCCATGTTTATACAGATAGCGGTGAAGATGTATGCAAGTTTACACAGATAGCGGTGAAGATATTTTCATGTTCATACAGATAGCGGTGTAGATATTTAAATGTTCATCCAGATGGCTGTGTAGGTATATCCATGTTCATACAGATTGCGGTGTAGATATTTCCATGTTCATACAGATAGTGGTGTAGATATTTCCATGTTCATACAGATAGCGGTGCAGCTTTTTCCATGTTCATACAGATAGCGGTGTAGATATTTCCATCTTCGTACAGATAGCGGTGTAGATATTTCCATGTTCATACAGATAGCGGTGCTTATATTTCCATGTTTATACAGGTAGCGGTGTAGATATTTCCATGTTCATACAGATAGCGGTTTAGATATTTCCATGTACATCCAGAAGGCTGTGTAGATATATCCATGTTCATACAGATGGCGGTGAAGATAATTCCATGTTCATACAGATAGCTGTGTAGATATTTCCATGTTTGTACAGATAACGGTGTAGATATTTCCATGTTCATACAGATAGCGGTGCTGATATTTCCATGTTAATACAGGTAGCGGTGTGGATATTTCCATGTTCATACAGATAGCGGTGCTGATATTTCCATGTTTATACAGGTAGCGGTGTGGATATTTCCATGTTTATACAGATAGCGGTGTAGATATTTCCAGGTTTATACAGATAGCGGTGTAGATATCTCCATCTTAATACAGATGGCGGTGTAGACATTTGTATGTTCATACAGATGGCGGTGCAGATATTTCCATGTACATACAGATGGCGTTGTAGCTATTTCCATGTTCATACAGACAGCGGTGTAGCTATTTCCATGTTCATTCAGATAGCGGTGTAGGTATTTCCATGTTCATCCATATGGCTGTGAAGATATATCCATGTTCATACAGATGGCAGTGCAGATATTTCCATGTTCATACAGATGGCGGTGTAGATATTTCCATGTTTATAGAGATAGCGGTGTAGTTAATTCCATGTGTAAAGAGATAGCTGTGTAGATATTTCCATGTATATGCAGATAGCTGTGTAGATATGTCCATTTTCATGCAGATAGCGGTGCTGATATTTCCATGTTTATACAGGTAGCAGTGTAGATATTTCCATGTTCATAAAGATAGCTGTGTAGATATTTCCATGTTTATACAGATAGCGGTGAAGGTGTATGCATGTTTACACAGATAGCGGTGTAGATATTTCCATGTTTATACAGATAGCGGTGAAGATTTATGCATGTTTACACAGATAGCGGCGTAGATATTTCCATGTTCATACTGATAGCGGTGTAGATATTTCCATGTTCATCCAGATGGCTGTGTGGATATATCCATGTTCATACAGATGGCGGTGAAGTTATTTCCATGTTCATACAGATAGCGGTGTAGATATTTCCATGTTTATACAGATAGCGGTGTAGATATTTCCATGTTTATACAGATAGCGGTGTAGCTATTTCCATGTTCATACAGATAGCGGTGCTTATATTTCCATGTTTATAAAGGTAGCGGTGTAGATATTTCCATGTTTATACAGATAGCGGTGTAGATATTTCCATGTTTATACAGATAGCGGTGTAGATATTTCCATGTTTATACAGATAGCGGTGTAGATACCTCCATCTCAATACAGATGGCGGTGTATTTATATGTTCATACAGATGGCTGTGCAGATATTTCCATGTTCATACAGATGGCGGTGTAGATATTTCCATGTTCACACAGATAGCGGTGTAGTTATTTCCATGTGTAAAGAGATAGCTGTGTAGATATTTCCTTGTATATGCAGATAGCTGTGTAGATATTTCCATTTTCATGCAGATAGCGGTTTAGATATTTCCATGTTCAAACAGATAGCGGTGTAGATATTTCCATGTTCATACAGATAGCGGTGTTGATATTTCCATGTTTATACAGATAGCGGTGAAGATGTATGCATGTTTACACAGATAGCGGTGTAGATATTTCCATGTTCATACAGATAGCGTTGTAGATATTTCCATGTTCATCCAGATGGCTGTGTAGATATATCCATGTTCATACAGATAGCAGTGTAGATATTTCCATGTTCGTACACCTAGTGCTGTAGATATTTCCATGTTCATACAGATAGAGGTGTAGCTATTTCCATGTTCATACAGATAGCGGTGTAGATATTTCCATGTTCGTACAGATAGCGGTGTAGATATTTCCATGTTCATGCAGATGGCGGTGAAGATAATTCCATGTTCATACAGATAGCGGTGTAGATATTTCCATGTTAATACAGACAGTGGTGTAGATATTTCCAAGTTCATACAGATACAGGGGCTGATATTTCCATGTTCATACAGATAGCGGTGCTGATATTTCTATGTTTATACTGGTAGCGGTGTAGATCTTTCCATGTTCGTACAGATACCGGTGTAGACATTTCCATGTTCATTCAGATAGCGGTGCTGATATTTCCATGTTTATACAGGTAGCGGTGCAGATATTTCCATGTTTTTACTGATAGCGGTGTAGATATTTCCATGTTTATACAGATAGCGGTGTATATATTTCCAGGTTTATACAGATAGCGGTGTAGATATTTCCATGTTCATCCAGATGGCTGTGTGGATATATCCATGTTCATACAGATGGCGGTGAAGATATTTCCATGTTCATCCAGATGGCTGTGTAGATATATCCATGTTCATACAGATGGCGGTGAGGATATTTCCATGCTCATACAGATAGCGGTGTAGATATGTCCACGTTCATACATATAGTGGTGTTGATATTTCCATGTTCATACAGATAGAGGGGCTGATATTTCCATGTTCATACAGATAGCTGTGCTGATATTTCCATGTTTAAACAGGTAGCGGTGTAGATATTTCCATGTTCATACAGATAGCGGTGTAGATATTTCCATGTTTATACAGATAGCGGTGTAGATATCTCCACCTTAATACAGATGGTGGTGTAGATATTTATATGTTCATACAGATGGCCGTGCAGATATTTCCATGTTCATACAGATGGCGGTGTAGATATTTCCATGTTCATACAGATAGCGGTGTAGTTATTTCCATGTGTAAAGAGATAGCTGCGTAGATATTTCCATGTATATGCAGAGAGCTGTGTAGATATTTCCATTTTCATACAGATAGCGGTTTAGATATTTCCATGTTCAAACAGATAGCGGTGTAGATATTTCCATGTTCATACAGATAGCGGTGTAGATATTTCCATGTTTATACAGATAGCGGTGAAGATGTATGCATGTTTACACAGATAGCGGTGTTGATATTTCCATGTTCATACAGAAAGCGGTGTAGGTATTTCCATGTTCATCCAGATGGCTGTGTAGATATATCCATGTTAATACAGATAGCGGTGTAGATATTTCCATGTTCATACAGGTAGTGCTGTAGATATTTCCATCTTCATACAGATAGCGGTGAAGCTATTTCCATGTTCATACAGATAGCGGTGAAGCTATTTCCATGTTCGTACACATAGCGGTGTAGATATTTCCATGTTCGTACAGATAGCGGTGTAGATATTTCCATGTTCATACAGATAGCGGTGCTTATATTTCCATGTTTATACAGGTAGCGGTGTAGATATTTCCATGTTTATACAGATAGCGGTGTAGATATTTCCATGTTTATACAGATAGCTGTGTAGATATTTCCAGGTTCAAACAGATATCGGTTTAATTTCCATGTTCATTAAGATAGCGGTGTAGATATTTCCATGTTTATACAGATAGCGGTGAAGATGTATGCATGTTTACACAGATAGCGGTGTAGATATTTCCATGTTCATACAGATAGCGGTGTAGATATTTCCATGTTCATCCAGATGGCTGTGTAGATATATCCATGTTCATACAGATAGCGGTGTTTATATTTCCATGTTCATACAGATAGTGGTGTAGGTATTTCCATGTTCATACAGATAGCGGTGTAGCTATTTCCATGTTCATACAGATAGCGGTGTAGATCTTTCCATGTTCGTACAGATAGCGGTGTAGATATTTCCATGTTCATACAGATAGCGGTGCTGATATTTCCATGTTTATACAGGTAGCGGTGCAGATATTTCCATGTTTATACAGATAGCGGTGTAGATATTTCCATGTTTATACAGATAGCGGTGTAGATATTTCCAGGTTTATACAGATAGCGGTGTAGATATTTCCATGTTCATCCAGATGGCTGTGTTGATATATCCATGTTCATACAGATAGCGGTGAAGATATTCCCATGTTCATACAGATAGCGGTGTAGATATTTAAATGTTCATCCACATGGCTGTGTAGACATATCCATGTTCATACAGATAGCGGTGTAGATATTTCCATGTTCATGCAGATAGCGGTGTAGATATGTCCCTGTTCATACAGATAGTGGTGTAGATATTTCCATGTTCATACAGATAGAGGGGCTGATATTTCCATGTTCATACAGATAGCGGAGCTGATATTTCCATGTTTAAACAGGTAGCGCTGTAGATATTTCCATGTTTATACAGATAGCGGTGTAGATATTTCCATGTTTATACTGATAGCGGTGTATATATTTCCATGTTTATACAGATAGCGGTGTAGATATCTCCATCTTAATACAGATGGCGGTGTAGATATTTCTATGTTCATACAGATGGCCGTGCAGATATTTCCAAGTTCATACAAATGGCTGTGTAGATATTTCCATGTTCATACAGATAGCGGTGTAGTTATTTCCATGTGTAAAGAGATAGCGGTGTAGATATTTCCATGTATATGCAGTTAGCTGTGTAGATATTTCCATTTTCATGCAGATAGCGGTTAAGATATTTCCATGTTCAAACAGATAGCGGTGTAGATATTTCCATGTTCATACAGATAGCGGTGTAGATATTTCCATGTTTATACAGATGGCCGTGAAATGTATGCATGTTTACATAGATAGCGGCGTAGATATTTCCATGTTCAAAGAGATAGCGGTGTAGATATTTAAATGTTCATCCAGATGGCTGTGTAGATATATCCATGTTCATACAGATAGCGGTGTAGATATTTCCATGTTCATGCTGATAGCGGTGTAGATATTTCCATGTTCATCCATATGGCTGTGTAGATATATCCATGTTCATACAGATGGTGGTGAAGATATTTCCATGTTCATACAGATAGCGGTGTAGATATTTCCATGTTCATACAGATAGTGGTGTAGATATTTCAATGTTCATACAGATAGCGGTGTAGCTATTTCCATGTTCATACAGATAGCGGTGTAGATATTTCCATGTTCATCCAGATGGCTGTGTAGATATATCCATGTTCATACAGATGGCGGTGAAGATATTTCCATGTTCATACAGATGGCGGTGTAGATATGTCCATGTTCATACAGATAGTGGTGTAGATATTTCCATGTTCATACAGATAGAGGGGCTGATATTTCCATGTTCATACAGATAGCGGTGCTGATATTTCCATGTTTAAACATGTAGCGGTGTAGATATTTCCATGTTTATACAGATAGCGGTGTAGATATTTCCATGTTTATACAGATAGCGGTGTAGATATTTCCATGTTTATACAGATAGCGGTGTAGATACCTCCATCTCAATACAGATGGCGGTGTATTTATATGTTCATACAGACGGCCGTGCAGATATTTCCATGTTCATACAGATGGCGGTGTAGATATTTCCATGTTCACACAGATAGCGGTGTAGTTATTTCCATGTGTAAAGAGATAGCTGTGTAGATATTTCCTTGTATATGCAGATAGCTGTGTAGATATTTCCATTTTCATGCAGATAGCGGTTTAGATATTTCCATGTCCAAACAGATAGCGGTGTAGATATTTCCATGCTCATACAGATAGCGGTGTTGATATTTCCATGTTTATACAGATAGCGGTGAAGATGTATGCATGTTTACACAGATAGCGGTATAGATATTTCCATGTTCATACAGATAGCGGTGTAGATATTTCCATGTTCGTACAGATAGCGGTGTAGATATTTCCATGTTCATACAGATAGCGGTGCTTATATTTCCATGTTTATACAGGTAGTGGTGTAGATATTTCCATGTTTATACAGATAGCCGTGTAGATATTTCCATGTTTACACAGATAGCATTGTAGGTGTTTCCATGTTTATACAGATAGCGGTGTAGGTATTTCCATGTTTATACAGATAGCGGTGTAGATATTTCCATGTTTATACAGATAGCGTTGTAGGTATTTCCATGTTCATCCAGATGGCTGTGTAGATATACCCATGTTCATACAGATGGCGGTGAAGATATTTCCAAGTTCATACAGATAGCGGTGTAGATATTTCCATGTTCGTACTGATAGTGGTGTAGATATTTCCATGTTCATACAGATAGCGGTGTAGCTATTTCCATGTTCATACAGATAGCGGTGTAGATATTTCCATGTTCATCCAGATGGCTGTGTAGACATATCCATGTTCATGCAGATGGCGGAGAAGATAATTCCATGTTCATACAGATAGCGGTGTAGATATTTCCATGTTAATACAGATAGCGGTGTAGATATCTCCATCTTAATACAGATGGCGGTGTAGATATTTCTATGTTCATACAGATGGCCGTGCAGATATTTCCAAGTTCATACAGATGGCTGTGTAGATATTTCCATGTTCATACAGATAGCGGTGTAGTTATTTCCATGTGTAAAGAGATAGCGGTGTAGATATTTCCATGTATATGCAGTTAGCTGTGTAGATATTTCCATTTTCATGCAGATAGCGGTTAAGATATTTCCATGTTCAAACAGATAGCGGTGTAGATATTTCCATGTTCATACAGATAGCGGTGTAGATATTTCCATGTTTATACAGATGGCCGTGAAATGTATGCATGTTTACACAGATAGCGGCGTAGATATTTCCATGTTCAAAGAGATAGCGGTGTAGATATTTAAATGTTCATCCAGATGGCTGTGTAGATATATCCATGTTCATACAGATAGCGGTGTAGATATTTCCATGTTCATGCAGATAGCGGTGTAGATATTTCCATGTTCATCCATATGGCTGTGTAGATATATCCATGTTCATACAGATGGCGGTGAAGATATTTCCATGTTCATACAGATAGCGGTGTAGATATTTCCATGTTCATACAGATAGTGGTGTAGATATTTCAATGTTCATACAGATAGCGGTGTAGCTATTTCCATGTTCATACAGATAGCGGTGTAGATATTTCCATGTTCATCCAGATGGCTGTGTAGATATATCCATGTTCATACAGATGGCGGTGAAGATATTTCCATGTTCATACAGATGGCGGTGTAGATATGTCCATGTTCATACAGATAGTGGTGTAGATATTTCCATGTTCATACAGATAGAGGGGCTGATATTTCCATGTTCATACAGATAGCGGTGCTGATATTTCCATGTTTAAACAGGTAGCGGTGTAGATATTTCCATGTTTATACAGATAGCGGTGTAGATATTTCCATGTTTATACAGATAGCGGTGTAGATATTTCCATGTTTATACAGATAGCGGTGTAGATACCTCCATCTCAATACAGATGGCGGTGTATTTATATGTTCATACAGACGGCCGTGCAGATATTTCCATGTTCATACAGATGGCGGTGTAGATATTTCCATGTTCACACAGATAGCGGTGTAGTTATTTCCATGTGTAAAGAGATAGCTGTGTAGATATTTCCTTGTATATGCAGATAGCTGTGTAGATATTTCCATTTTCATGCAGATAGCGGTTTAGATATTTCCATGTCCAAACAGATAGCGGTGTAGATATTTCCATGCTCATACAGATAGCGGTGTTGATATTTCCATGTTTATACAGATAGCGGTGAAGATGTATGCATGTTTACACAGATAGCGGTATAGATATTTCCATGTTCATACAGATAGCGGTGTAGATATTTCCATGTTCGTACAGATAGCGGTGTAGATATTTCCATGTTCATACAGATAGCGGTGCTTATATTTCCATGTTTATACAGGTAGTGGTGTAGATATTTCCATGTTTATACAGATAGCCGTGTAGATATTTCCATGTTTACACAGATAGCATTGTAGGTGTTTCCATGTTTATACAGATAGCGGTGTAGGTATTTCCATGTTTATACAGATAGCGGTGTAGATATTTCCATGTTTATACAGATAGCGTTGTAGGTATTTCCATGTTCATCCAGATGGCTGTGTAGATATACCCATGTTCATACAGATGGCGGTGAAGATATTTCCAAGTTCATACAGATAGCGGTGTAGATATTTCCATGTTCGTACTGATAGTGGTGTAGATATTTCCATGTTCATACAGATAGCGGTGTAGCTATTTCCATGTTCATACAGATAGCGGTGTAGATATTTCCATGTTCATCCAGATGGCTGTGTAGACATATCCATGTTCATGCAGATGGCGGAGAAGATAATTCCATGTTCATACAGATAGCGGTGTAGATATTTCCATGTTAATACAGATAGCGGTGTAGATATCTCCATCTTAATACAGATGGCGGTGTAGATATTTCTATGTTCATACAGATGGCCGTGCAGATATTTCCAAGTTCATACAGATGGCTGTGTAGATATTTCCATGTTCATACAGATAGCGGTGTAGTTATTTCCATGTGTAAAGAGATAGCGGTGTAGATATTTCCATGTATATGCAGTTAGCTGTGTAGATATTTCCATTTTCATGCAGATAGCGGTTAAGATATTTCCATGTTCAAACAGATAGCGGTGTAGATATTTCCATGTTCATACAGATAGCGGTGTAGATATTTCCATGTTTATACAGATGGCCGTGAAATGTATGCATGTTTACACAGATAGCGGCGTAGATATTTCCATGTTCAAAGAGATAGCGGTGTAGATATTTAAATGTTCATCCAGATGGCTGTGTAGATATATCCATGTTCATACAGATAGCGGTGTAGATATTTCCATGTTCATGCAGATAGCGGTGTAGATATTTCCATGTTCATCCATATGGCTGTGTAGATATATCCATGTTCATACAGATGGCGGTGAAGATATTTCCATGTTCATACAGATAGCGGTGTAGATATTTCCATGTTCATACAGATAGTGGTGTAGATATTTCAATGTTCATACAGATAGCGGTGTAGCTATTTCCATGTTCATACAGATAGCGGTGTAGATATTTCCATGTTCATCCAGATGGCTGTGTAGATATATCCATGTTCATACAGATGGCGGTGAAGATATTTCCATGTTCATACAGATGGCGGTGTAGATATGTCCATGTTCATACAGATAGTGGTGTAGATATTTCCATGTTCATACAGATAGAGGGGCTGATATTTCCATGTTCATACAGATAGCGGTGCTGATATTTCCATGTTTAAACAGGTAGCGGTGTAGATATTTCCATGTTTATACAGATAGCGGTGTAGATATTTCCATGTTTATACAGATAGCGGTGTAGATATTTCCATGTTTATACAGATAGCGGTGTAGATACCTCCATCTCAATACAGATGGCGGTGTATTTATATGTTCATACAGACGGCCGTGCAGATATTTCCATGTTCATACAGATGGCGGTGTAGATATTTCCATGTTCACACAGATAGCGGTGTAGTTATTTCCATGTGTAAAGAGATAGCTGTGTAGATATTTCCTTGTATATGCAGATAGCTGTGTAGATATTTCCATTTTCATGCAGATAGCGGTTTAGATATTTCCATGTTCAAACAGATAGCGGTGTAGATATTTCCATGCTCATACAGATAGCGGTGTTGATATTTCCATGTTTATACAGATAGCGGTGAAGATGTATGCATGTTTACACAGATAGCGGTATAGATAATTCCATGTTCATACAGATAGCGGTGTAGATATTTCCATGTTCGTACAGATAGCGGTGTAGGTATTTCCATGTTCATACAGATAGCGGTGCTTATATTTCCATGTTTATACAGGTAGTGGTGTAGATATTTCCATGTTTATACAGATAGCCGTGTAGATATTTCCATGTTTACACAGATAGCAGTGTAGGTGTTTCCATGTTTATACAGATAGCGGTGTAGGTATTTCCATGTTTATACAGATAGCGGTGTAGATATTTCCATGTTTATACAGATAGCGGTGTAGGTATTTCCATGTTCATCCAGATGGCTGTGTAGATATACCCATGTTCATACAGATGGCGGTGAAGATATTTCCAAGTTCATACAGATAGCGGTGTAGATATTTCCATGTTCGTACTGATAGTGGTGTAGATATTTCCATGTTCATACAGATAGCGGTGTAGCTATTTCCATGTTCATACAGATAGCGGTGTAGATATTTCCATGTTCATCCAGATGGCTGTGTAGACATATCCATGTTCATGCAGATGGCGGAGAAGATAATTCCATGTTCATACAGATAGCGGTGTAGATATTTCCATGTTAATACAGATAGTGGTGTAGATATTTCCAAGTTCATACAGATACAGGGGCTGATATTTCCATGTTCATACAGATAGCGGTGCTGATATTTCCATGTTTATACTGGTAGTGGTGTAGATCTTTCCATGTTCGTACAGATAGCGTTGTAGATATTTCCATGTTCATTCAGATAGCGGTGCTGATATTTCCATGTTTATACAGGTAGCTGTGTTGATATTTCCAGGTTTATACAGATAGCGGTGTAGATATTTCCATGTTCATCCAGGTGGCTGTGTAGATATATCCATGTTCATACAGATGGCGGTGAAGATATTTCCATGTTCATACAGATAGCGGTGTAGATATTTCCATGTTCATACAGATAGTGGTGTAGATATTATCAAGTTCATACAGATACAGGGGCTGATATTTCCAAGTTCATGCAGATAGTGGTGTAGATATATCCATGTTCATACAGATAGCGGTGTAGCTATTTCCATGTTCATACAGATAGCGGTGTAGATATTTCCATGTTCATACAGATAGCTGTGTAGACATATCCATGTTCATACAGATGGCGTTGAAGGTAATTCCATGTTCATACAGATAGCGGTGTAGATAATTCCATGTTCATACAGATAGTGGTGTAGATATTTCCATGTTCATACAGATTGAGGGGCTGATATTTCCATGTTCATACAGATAGCGGTGTTGATAATTCCATGTTTATACAGGTAGCGGTGTAGATATTTCCATGTTCATCCAGATGGCTCTGTAGATACATCCATGTTCATATGGATGGCGGTGAAGATATTTCCATGTTCGTACAGATAGCGGTGTATATATTTCCCTGTTTATACAAATAGCAGTGTAGATATTTCCATGTTTATACAGATACCGGTGTAGATATTTCCAAGTTTATACAGATAACGGTGTAGATATTTCCAAGTTTATACAGATAACGATGTAGATATCTCCATCTTAATACAGATGGCGGTGTAGATATTTATATGTTCATTCAGATGGCGGTTCAGGTATTTCCAAGTTCATACTGATGGCGGTGTAGATATTTCCATGTTTATAGAGATAGCGGTGTAGTTATTTCCTTGTGTAAAGGGATAGCTTTGTAGATATTTCTATGTATATGCAGATAGCTGTGTAGATATTTCCATTTTCATGTAGATAGCGGTGCAGGTATTTCCATGTTCAAACAGATAGCGGTGTAGATATTTCCATGTTCATAGAGATAGCGGTGTAGATATTTCCATGTTTATACAGATAGCGGTGAAGTTATATGCATGTTTACACTGATAGCGGTGTAGGTATTTCCATGTTCATACAGATAGCGTTGTAGATATTTCCATGTTCATCCAGATGGCTTTGTAGATATATCCATGTTCATACAGATGGCGGTGAAGATATTTCCATGTTCCTACAGATAGCGGTGTAGATATTTCCATGTTCATACAGATATTGGTGTAGATATTTCCATGTTCATACAGAAAGCTGTGTTGCTATTTCCATGTTCATACAGATAGCGTTGTAGATATTTCCATGTTCATCCAGATGGCTGTGTAGATATATCCATGTTCATACAGATAGCGGAGTAGATATTTCCATGTTCATGCAGATAGCGGTGTAGATATTTCCATGTTCATCCATATGGCTGTCTAGATATATCCATGTTCATACAGATGGCGGTGAAGATATTTCCATGTTCATACAGATAGCGGTGTAGATATTTCCATGTTAATACAGATAGTGGTGTAGATATTTCAATGTTCATACAGATAGCGGTGTAGCTATTTCCATGTTCATACAGATAGCGGTGTAGATATTTCCATGTTCATCCAGATGGCTGTGTAGATATATCCATGTTCATACAGATGGCGGTGAAGATATTTCCATGTTCATACAGATGGCGGTGTAGATATGTCCATGTTCATACAGATAGTGGTGTAGATATTTCCATGTTCATACAGATAGAGGGGCTGATATTTCCATGTTCATATAGATAGCGGTGCTGATATTTCCATGTTTAAACAGGTAGCGGTGTAGATATTTCCATGTTTATACAGATAGCGGTGTAGATATTTCCATGTTTATACAGATAGCGGTGTAGATATTTCCATGTTTATACAGATAGCGGTGTAGATACCTCCATCTCAATACAGATGGCGGTGTATTTATATGTTCATACAGACGGCCGTGCAGATATTTCCATGTTCATACAGATGGCGGTGTAGATATTTCCATGTTCACACAGATAGCGGTGTAGTTATTTCCATGTGTAAAGAGATAGCTGTGTAGATATTTCCTTGTATATGCAGATAGCTGTGTAGATATTTCCATTTTCATGCAGATAGCGGTTTAGATATTTCCATGTTCAAACAGATAGCGGTGTAGATATTTCCATGCTCATACAGATAGCGGTGTTGATATTTCCATGTTTATACAGATAGCGGTGAAGATGTATGCATGTTTACACAGATAGCGGTATAGATAATTCCATGTTCATACAGATAGCGGTGTAGATATTTCCATGTTCGTACAGATAGCGGTGTAGGTATTTCCATGTTCATACAGATAGCGGTGCTTATATTTCCATGTTTATACAGGTAGTGGTGTAGATATTTCCATGTTTATACAGATAGCCGTGTAGATATTTCCATGTTTACACAGATAGCAGTGTAGGTGTTTCCATGTTTATACAGATAGCGGTGTAGGTATTTCCATGTTTATACAGATAGCGGTGTAGATATTTCCATGTTTATACAGATAGCGGTGTAGGTATTTCCATGTTCATCCAGATGGCTGTGTAGATATACCCATGTTCATACAGATGGCGGTGAAGATATTTCCAAGTTCATACAGATAGCGGTGTAGATATTTCCATGTTCGTACTGATAGTGGTGTAGATATTTCCATGTTCATACAGATAGCGGTGTAGCTATTTCCATGTTCATACAGATAGCGGTGTAGATATTTCCATGTTCATCCAGATGGCTGTGTAGACATATCCATGTTCATGCAGATGGCGGAGAAGATAATTCCATGTTCATACAGATAGCGGTGTAGATATTTCCATGTTAATACAGATAGTGGTGTAGATATTTCCAAGTTCATACAGATACAGGGGCTGATATTTCCATGTTCATACAGATAGCGGTGCTGATATTTCCATGTTTATGCTGGTAGTGGTGTAGATCTTTCCATGTTCGTACAGATAGCGTTGTAGATATTTCCATGTTCATTCAGATAGCGGTGCTGATATTTCCATGTTTATACAGGTAGCTGTGTTGATATTTCCAGGTTTATACAGATAGCGGTGTAGATATTTCCATGTTCATCCAGATGGCTGTGTAGATATATCCATGTTCATACAGATGGCGGTGAAGATATTTCCATGTTCATACAGATAGCGGTGTAGATATTTCCATGTTCATACAGATAGTGGTGTAGATATTATCAAGTTCATACAGATACAGGGGCTGATATTTCCAAGTTCATGCAGATAGTGGTGTAGATATATCCATGTTCATACAGATAGCGGTGTAGCTATTTCCATGTTCATACAGATAGCGGTGTAGATATTTCCATGTTCATACAGATAGCTGTGTAGACATATCCATGTTCATACAGATGGCGTTGAAGGTAATTCCATGTTCATACAGATAGCGGTGTAGATAATTCCATGTTCATACAGATAGTGGTGTAGATATTTCCATGTTCATACAGATTGAGGGGCTGATATTTCCATGTTCATACAGATAGCGGTGTTGATAATTCCATGTTTATACAGGTAGCGGTGTAGATATTTCCATGTTCATCCAGATGGCTCTGTAGATACATCCATGTTCATATGGATGGCGGTGAAGATATTTCCATGTTCGTACAGATAGCGGTGTATATATTTCCCTGT
Source organism: Gorilla gorilla gorilla (assembly GCF_029281585.2). Taxonomy (NCBI): domain Eukaryota; kingdom Metazoa; phylum Chordata; class Mammalia; order Primates; family Hominidae; genus Gorilla; species Gorilla gorilla. The sequence continues at coordinate 2,451,394 of NC_073233.2, read as the reverse complement.
TTATACAAATAGCAGTGTAGATATTTCCATGTTTATACAGATACCGGTGTAGATATTTCCAAGTTTATACAGATAACGGTGTAGATATTTCCAAGTTTATACAGATAACGATGTAGATATCTCCATCTTAATACAGATGGCGGTGTAGATATTTATATGTTCATTCAGATGGCGGTTCAGGTATTTCCAAGTTCATACTGATGGAGGTGTAGATATTTCCATGTTTATAGAGATAGCGGTGTAGTTATTTCCTTGTGTAAAGGGATAGCTTTGTAGATATTTCTATGTATATGCAGATAGCTGTGTAGATATTTCCATTTTCATGTAGATAGCGGTGCAGGTATTTCCATGTTCAAACAGATAGCGGTGTAGATATTTCCATGTTCATAGAGATAGCGGTGTAGATATTTCCATGTTTATACAGATAGCGGTGAAGTTATATGCATGTTTACACTGATAGCGGTGTAGGTATTTCCACGTTCATACAGATAGCGTTGTAGATATTTCCATGTTCATCCAGATGGCTTTGTAGATATATCCATGTTCATACAGATGGCGGTGAAGATATTTCCATGTTCCTACAGATAGCGGTGTAGATATTTCCATGTTCATACAGATATTGGTGTAGATATTTCCATGTTCATACAGAAAGCTGTGTTGCTATTTCCATGTTCATACAGATAGCGTTGTAGATATTTCCATGTTCATCCAGATGGCTGTGTAGATATATCCATGTTCATACAGATAGCGGTGTAGATATTTCCATGTTCATGCAGATAGCGGTGTAGATATTTCCATGTTCATCCATATGGCTGTGTAGATATATCCATGTTCATACAGATGGCGGTGAAGATATTTCCATGTTCATACAGATAGCGGTGTAGATATTTCCATGTTCATACAGATAGTGGTGTAGATATTTCAATGTTCATACAGATAGCGGTGTAGCTATTTCCATGTATATGCAGATAGCAGTGTAGATATTTCCATTTTCATGCAGATAGCGGTTTAGATATTTCCATGTTCAAACAGATAGCGGTGTAGTTATTTCCATGTTCATACAGATAGCGGTGTAGATATTTCCATGTTTATACAGATAGCGGTGAAGATGTATGCATGTTTCCACAGATAGCGGTGTAGATATTTCCATGTTCATACAGATAGCGTTGTAGATATTTCCATGTTCATCCAGATGGCTGTGTAGATATATCCATGTTCATACAGATATTGCTGTAGATATTTCCATGTTCATGCAGATAGCGGTGTAGCTATTTCCATGTTCATACAGATAGCGGAGTAGATATTTCCATGTTCGTACAGATAGCGGTGTAGATATTTCCATGTTCATACAGATAGCGGTGCTTATATTTCCATGTTCATACAGGTAGCGATGTAGATATTTCCCTGTTTATGCAGATAGCAGTGTAGTTATTTCCATGTTTATACAGATAGAGGTGTAGATATTTCCATGTTTATACAGCTAGCGGTGTAGATATTTCCATGTTTATACTGATAGCGGTGTAGATATTTCCATGTTTATACAGATAGCGGTGTAGATATTTCCATGTTTATTCAGATAGCGGTGTAGCTGTCTCCATCTTAATACTGATAGCGGTGTAGATATTTATAAGTTCATACAGATGGCGGTGCAGATATTTCCATGTTCATACAGATGGCGGTGTAGATATCTCCATGTTTATAGAGATAGCGGTGTAGTTATTTCCATGTATAAAGAGATAGCTTTGTAGATATTTCCATTTTCATGCAGATAGCGGTGTAGATATTTCCATGTTCAAACAGATAGCGGTGTAGATATTTCCATGTTCACACAGATTGCGGTGCTGATATTTCCATGTTTATACAGGTAGCGGTGTAGGTATTTCCATGTTTATACAGATAGCGGTGTAGATATATCCATGTTTATACAGATAGCTGTGTAGATATTTCCATGTTTATACAGATAGAGGTGTAGATATCTCCATCTTAATATAGATGGCGTTGTAGATATTTATGTGTTCATACAGATGGCGGTGCAAATATTTCCATGTTCATACAGATGGCGGTGTTGATATTTCCATGTTCATACAGATTGCGGTGTTGTTATTTCCATGTGTAAACAGATAGCTGTTTAGATATTTCCATGTAGATGCAGATAGCTGTGTAGATATTTCCATTTTCATGCAGATAGCGGTGTAGATATTTCCATGTTCACACAGATAGCGGTGTAGATATTTCCATGTTCATCCTGATAGCGTTGTAGATATTTCCATGTTTATACAGATAGCGGGGAAGATATATGCAAGTTTACACAGATAGCGGTCTAGATATTTCCATGTTCATCCAGATGGCTGTCTTGATATATCCATGCTCAAACAGATAACGGTGTAGATATTTCCATGTTCATACAGATAGCGATGTAGCTATTCCCATGTTCATGCAGATAGCGGTGTAGATTTTTCCATGTTCATCCAGATGGCTGTGTAGATATATGCATGTTCATACAGATGGCGGTGAAGTTATTTCCATGTTCATACAGATAGCGGTGTAGTTATTTCCATGTGTAATGAGATAGCTGTGTAGATATTTCCATGTATATACAGATTGCTGTGTAGATATTTCCATTTTCATGCAGATAGCGGTGTAGATATTTCCATGTTCAAACAGATAGCGGTGTAGATACTTCCATGTTCATACAGATAGCGGTGAAGATGTATGCATGTTTACACAGATAGCTGTGTAGATATTTCCATGTTCATACAGATAGCGGTGTAGATATTTCCATCTTCATCCAGATGGCTGTGTAGATATATCCATGTTCATACAGACAGCGGTTTAGATATTTCCATGTTCATACAGATAGTTGTGTAGATATATCCATGTTCATATAGATAGCGGTGTAGCTATTTCCATGTTCATACAGATAGCGGTGTAGATATTTCCATGTTCGTACAGATAGCGTTGCTGATATTTCCATGTTTATACAGGTAGCGGTGTGGATATTTCCATGTTTATACAGATAGCTGTGTAGATATTTCCATGTTCATACAGATAGCGGTGTAGATATTTCCATGTTCATACAGATAGCGGTGTAGATATTTCCATGTTCGTACAGGTAGCGTTGCTGATATTTCCATGTTTATACAGGTAGCGGTGTGGATATTTCCATGTTTATACAGATAGCGGTGTAGATATTTCCATGTTTATACAGATAGCGGTGTAGATATTTCCAGGTTTATACTGATAGCAGTGTAGATATCTCCATCTTAATACGGATGGCGGTGTAGATATTTATATGTTCATACAGATGGCGGTGCAGATATATCCATGTTCATACAGATGGCGGTGTAGATATTTCCATGTTCATACAGATAGCGGTATAGCTATTTCCATGTTCATGCAGATGGCGGTGTGGATACTTTCATGTTCATACAGATAGTGGTGTAGATGTTTCCATGTTCATACAGATAGTGGTGTAGATATTTCCATGTTCATACAGATAGCGTTGTAGATATTTCCATGTTCATCCAGATGGCTGTGTAGATATATCCATGTCCATACAGATGGCAGTGAAGATATTTCCATGTTCATACAGATAGCGGTGTAGTTATTTCCATCTTCATACAGATAGAGGGGCTGATATTTCCATGTTCATACAGAGAGCGGTGCTGATATTTCCATGTTTATACATGTAGCGGTGTAGATATTTCCATGTTTATACAGATAGCGGTGTAGATATTTCCATGTTCATAGAGATAGCTGTGTAGATATTTCCATGTTTATACAGAAAGCGGTGTAGATATCTCCACCTTAATACAGATGGCGGTGTAGATATTTATATGTTCATACAGATGGCCGTGCAGATATTTCCATGTTCATACAGATGGCGGTGTAGATATTTCCATGTTCATACAGATAGCGGTGTAGTTATTTCCATGTGTAAAGAGATAGCTGCGTAGATATTTCCATGTATATGCAGATAGCTGTGTAGATATTTCCATTTTCATGCAGATAGCGGTTTAGATATTTCCATGTTCAAACAGATAGCGGTGTAGATATTTCCATGTTCATACAGATAGCGGTGTAGATATTTCCATGTTCATACAGATAGCGGTGTAGATATTTCCATGTTCATCCAGATGGCTGTGTAGATATATCCATGTTCATACAGATGGCGTTGTAGATATTTCCATGTTCATACAGATAGTGGTTTAGATATTTCCATGTTCATATAGATAGCGGTGTAGCTATTTCCATGTTCATACAGATGGCGGTGTAGTTATTTCCATGTTCATCCATATGGCTGTGTGGGAATATCCATGTTCATACAGATGGCGGTGTAGTTATTTCCATGTGTAAAGAGATAGCTGTGTAGAAATTTCCATGTATATGCAGATTGCTGTGTAGATATTTCCATTTTCATGCAGATAGCAGTTTAGATATTTCCATGTTCAAACAGATAGCGGTGTAGATATTTCCATGTTCATTCAGATAGCGGTGAGGAAGTATGCATGTTTACACAGATAGCGGTGTTGATATTTCCATGTTCATACAGATAGCGGTGCAGTTATTCCCATGTTCATCCGGATGGCTGTGTAGATATGTCCATGTTCATACAGATAGCGGTGTAGGTATTTCCATGTTCATACAGATGGCTGTGTAGATATACCCATGTTCATACAGATGGCGGTGAAGATATTTCCATGTTCATACAGATAGCGGTGTAGATATTTCCATGTTCGTACTGATAGTGGTGTAGATATTTCCATGTTCATACAGATAGCGGTGTAGCTATTTCCATGTTCATACAGATAGCGGTGTAGATATTTCCATGTTCATCCAGATGGCTGTGTAGACATATCCATGTTCATGCAGATGGCGGTGAAGATAATTCCATGTTCATACAGATAGCGGTGTAGATATTTCCATGTTAATACAGATAGTGGTGTAGATATTTCCAAATTCATACAGATAGAGGGGCTGATATTTCCATGTTCATACAGATTGCGGTGATGGTATTTCCATGTTTATACTGGTAGCGGTGTACATCTTTCCATGTTCGTACAGATAGCGGTTTAGATATTTCCATGTTCATTCAGATAGCGGTGCTGATATTTCCATGTTTATACAGGTAGCGGTGCAGATATTTCCATGTTTTTACTGATAGCGGTGTAGATATTTCCATGTTTATACAGATAGCGGTGTAGATATTTCCAGGTTTATACAGATAGCGGTGTAGATATTTCCATGTTCATCCAGATGGCTGTGTAGATATATCCATGTTCATACAGATGGCGGTGAAGATATTTCCATGTTCATACAGATAGCGGTGTAGATATTTCCATGTTCATACAGATAGTGGTGTAGATATTTCCATGTTCATACAGATATCGGTGTAGCTATTTCCATGTTCATACAGATAGCGGTGTAGGTATTTCCATGTTCATCCAGATGGCTGTGTAGATATATCCATGTTCATACAGATGGCGGTGAAGATATTTCCATGCTCATACAGATAGCGGTGTAGATATGTCCACGTTCATACATATAGTGGTGATGATATTTCCATGTTCATACAGATAGAGGGGCTGATATTTCCATGTTCATACTGATAGCGGTGCTGATATTTCCATGTTTAAACAGGTAGCGGTGTAGATATTTCCATGTTCATACAGATAGCGGTGTAGTTATTTCCATGTTTATACAGATAGCGGTGTAGATATCTCCACCTTAATACAGATGGTGGTGTAGATATTTATATGTTCATACAGATGGCCGTGCAGATATTTCCATGTTCATACAGATGGCGGTGTAGATATTTCCATGTTCATACAGATAGCGGTGTAGTTATTTCCATGTGTAAAGAGATAGCTGCGTAGATATTTCCATGTATATGCAGATAGCTGTGTAGATATTTCCATTTTCATACAGATAGCTGTGTAGATATTTCGAGGTTCAAACAGATATCGGGTTAATTTCCATGTTCATTAAGACAGCGGTGTAGATATTTCCATGTTTATACAGATAGCGGTGAAGATGAATGCATGTTTACACAGATAGCGGTGTAGAAATTTCCATGTTCAAACAGATAGCGGTGTAGATATTTCCATGTTCATACAGATAGCGGTGAAGATGTATGCATGTTTACACAGATAGCGGTGTAGATATTTCCATGTTCATACAGATAGCGGTGTAGATATTTCCATGTTCATCCAGATGGCTGTGTAGATATATCCATGTTCACACAGATAGCGGTGTAGATATTTCCATGTTCATACAGATAGTTGCGTAGATATTTCCATGTTCATACAGATAGCGGTGTAGTTATTTCCATATTCATACAGATAGCGGTGTAGATATTTCCATGTTCGTACAGATAGCGTTGCTGATATTTCCATGTTTATACAGGTAGCGGTGTGGATATTTCCATGTTTATACAGATAGCGGTGTAGATATTTCCATGTTTATACAGATAGCGGTGTAGATATTTCCAGGTTTATACAGATAGCGGTGTAGATATCTCCATCTTAATACTGATGGCGGTGTAGATATTTATATGTTCATACAGATGGCGGTGCAGATATATCCATGTTCATACAGATGGCGGTGTAGATATTTCCATGTTCTTACAGATAGCGGTGTAGCTGTTTCCATGTTCATGCAGATAGCGGAGTAGATATTTCCATGTCCATCCAGATGGCTGTGTAGATATATCCATGTTCATACAGATGGTGGTGAAGATATTTCCATGTTCATACAGATAGCGGTGTAGATATTTCCATGTTCATACAGATTGTGGTGTAGATATTTCCATGTTCAGACAGATAGCGGTGTAGCTATTTCCATGTTCATACAGATATCGTTGTAGATATTTCCATGTTCATCCAGATGGCTGTGTAGATATATCCATGTTCATACAGATGGCGGTGAAGATATTTCCATGTTCATACGGATAGCGGTGTAGATATTTCCATGTTCATACAGGTAGAGGGGCTGATATTTCCATGTTCATACAGATAGCGGTGCTGATATTTCCATGTTTTTACAGGTAGCGGTGTAGATATTTCCATGTTTATACAGATAGCGGTGTAGATATTTCCATGTTCATACAGATAGTGGTGTAGATATTTCCATGTTTATACAGATAGCGGTGTAGATATCTCCACCTTAATACAGACGGTGGTGTAGATATTTATATGTTCATACAGATGGCCGTGCAGATATTTCCATGTTCATACAGATGGCGGTGTAGATATTTCCATGTTCATACAGATAGCGGTGTAGTTATTTCCATGTGTAAAGAGATAGCTGCGTAGATATTTCCATGTATATGCAGATAGCTGTGTAGATATTTCCATTTTCCTACAGATAGCGGTGTAGGTATTTCCATGTTTATACAGATAGCGGTGAAGATGTATGCATGTTTACACAGATAGCGGTGTAGATATTTCCATGTTCATACAGAAAGCGGTTTAGGTATTTCCATGTTCATCCAGATGGCTGTGTAGATATATCCATGTTAATACAGATAGCGGTGTAGATATTTCCATGTTCATACAGGTAGTGCTGTAGATATTTCCATCTTCATACAGATAGCGGTGAAGCTATTTCCATGTTCATACAGATAGCGGTGAAGCTATTTCCATGTTCGTACAGATAGCGGTGTAGATATTTCTATGTTCGTACAGATAGCGGTTTAGATATTTCCATGTTCATACAGATGGCGGTGCTTATATTTCCATGTTTATACAGGTAGCGGTGTAGATATTTCCATGTTTATACAGATAGCGGTGTAGATATTTCCATGTTTATACAGATAGCTGTGTAGATATTTCCAGGTTCAAACAGATATCGGTTTAATTTCCATGTTCATAAAGAAAGCGGTGTAGATATTTCCATGTTTATACAGATAGCGGTGAAGATGTATGCATGTTTACACAGATAGCGGTGTAGATATTTCCATGTTCATACAGATAGCGGTGTAGATATTTCCATGTTCATCCAGATGGCTGTGTAGATATATCCATGTTCATACAGATAGCGGTGACTATATTTCCATGTTCATACAGATAGTGGTGTAGGTATTTCCATGTTCATACAGATAGCGGTGTAGCTATTTCCATGTTCATACTGATAGCGGTGTAGATCTTTCCATGTTCGTACAGATAGCGGTGTAGATATTTCCATGTTCATACAGATAGCGGTGCTGATATTTCCATGTTTATACAGGTAGCGGTGCAGATATTTCCATGTTTATACAGATAGCGGTGTAGATATTTCCATGTTTATACAGATAGCGGTGTAGATATTTCCAGGTTTATACAGATAGCGGTGTAGATATTTCCATGTTCATCCAGATGGCTGTGTTGATATATCCATGTTCATACAGATAGCGGTGAAGATATTCCCATGTTCATACAGATAGCGGTGTAGATATTTAAATGTTCATCCACATGGCTGTGTAGACATATCCATGTTCATACAGATAGCGGTGTAGATATTTCCATGTTCATGCAGATAGCGGTGTAGATATGTCCCTGTTCATACAGATAGTGGTGTAGATATTTCCATGTTCATACAGATAGAGGGGCTGATATTTCCATGTTCATACAGATAGCGGAGCTGATATTTCCATGTTTAAACAGGTAGCGCTGTAGATATTTCCATGTTTATACAGATAGCGGTGTAGATATTTCCATCTTTATACTGATAGCGGTGTAGATATTTCCATGTTTATACAGATAGCGGTGTAGATATCTCCATCTTAATACAGATGGCGGTGTAGATATTTCTATGTTCATACAGATGGCCCTGCAGATATTTCCATGTTCATACAGATGGCTGTGTAGATATTTCCATGTTCATACAGATAGCGGTGTAGTTATTTCCATGTGTAAAGAGATAGCGGTGTAGATATTTCCATGTATATGCAGTTAGCTGTGTAGATATTTCCATTTTCAAGCAGATAGCGGTTAAGATATTTCCATGTTCAAACAGATAGCGGTGTAGATATTTCCATGTTCATACAGATAGCGGTGTAGATATTTCCATGTTTATACAGATGGCCGTGAAATGTATGCATGTTTACACAGATAGCGGCGTAGATATTTCCATGTTCAAACAGATAGCGGTGTAGATATTTAAATGTTCATCCAGATGGCTGTGTAGATATATCCATGTTCATACAGATAGCGGTGAAGATATTTCCATGTTAATGCAGATAGCGGTGTAGATATTTCCATCTTCATCCATATGGCTGTGTAGATATATCCATGTTCATACAGATGGCGGTGAAGATATTTCCATGTTCATACAGATAGCGGTGTAGATATTTCCATGTTCATACAGATAGTGGTGTAGATATTTCAATGTTCATACAGATAGCGGTGTAGCTATTTCCATGTTCATACAGATAGCGGTGAAGATATTTCCATGTTCATCCAGATAGCGGCGTAGATATTTCCATGTTCATACAGATAGTGGTGTAGATATTTCAATGTTCATACAGATAACGGTGTAGCTATTTCCATGTTCATACAGATAGCGGTGTAGATATTTCCATGTTCATCCAGATGGCTGTGTAGATATGTCCATGTTCATACAGATGGCGGTGAAGATATTTCCATGTTCATACAGATTGCGGTGTAGATATGTCCATGTTCATACAGATAGTGGTGTAGATATTTCCAAGTTCATACAGATAGAGGGGCTGATATTTCCATGTTCATACAGATAGCGGTGCTGATATTTCCATGTTTAAACAGGTAGCGGTGTAGATATTTCCATGTTTATAAAGATAGCGGTGTAGATATTTCCATGTTTATACAGATAGCGGTGTAGATATTTCCATGTTTATACAGATAGCGGTGTAGATACCTCCATCTCAATACAGATGGTGGTGTATTTATATGTTCATACAGATGGCCGTGCAGATATTTCCATGTTCATCCAGATGGCTGTGTAGATATATCCATGTTCATACAGATAGCGGTGTAGATATTTCCATGTTCATACAGATAGTTGTGTAGATATTTCCATGTTCATACAGATAGCGGTGTAGTTATTTCCATATTCATACAGATAGCGGTGTAGATATTTCCATGTTCGTACAGATAGCGTTGCTGATATTTCCATGTTTATAGAGGTAGCGGTGTGGATATTTCCATGTTTATACAGATAGCGGTGTAGATATTTCCATGTTTATTCAGATAGCGGTGTAGATATTTCCAGGTTTATACAGATAGCGGTGTAGATATCTCCATCTTAATACTGATGGCGGTGTAGATATTTACATGTTCATATAGATGGCGGTGCAGATATATCCATGTTCATACAGATGGCGGTGTAGATATTTCCATGTTCATACAGATAGCGGTGTAGCTATTTCCATGTTCATGCAGATAGCGGAGTAGATATTTCCATGTTCATCCAGATGGCTGTGTAGATATATCCATGTTCATACAGATGGCGGTGAAGATATTTCCATGTTCATACAGATAGCGGTGTAGGTATTTCCATGTTCATACAGATTGTGGTGTAGATATTTCCATGTTCAGACAGATAGCGGTGTAGCTATTTCCATGTTCATACAGATAGCGTTGTAGATATTTCCATGTTCATCCAGATGGCTGTGTAGATATATCCATGTTCATACAGATGGCGGTGAAGATATTTCCATGTTCATACGGATAGCGGTGTAGATATTTCCATGTTCATACAGGTAGAGGGGCTGATATTTCCATGTTCATACAGATAGCGGTGCTGATATTTCCATGTTTTTACAGGTAGCGGTGTAGATATTTCCATGTTTATACAGATAGCGGTGTAGATATTTCCATGTTCATACAGATAGCGGTGTTGATATTTCCATGTTTATACAGATAGCGTTGTAGATATCTCCACCTTAATACAGACGGTGGTGTAGATATTTATATGTTCATACAGATGGCCGTGCAGATATTTCCATGTTCATACAGATGGCGGTGTAGATATTTCCGTGTTCATACAGATAGCGGTGTAGTTATTTCCATGTGTAAAGAGATAGCTGCGTAGATATTTCCATGTATATGCAGATAGCTGTGTAGATATTTCCATTTTCATACAGATAGCAGTGTAGGTATTTCCATGTTTATACAGATAGCGGTGAAGATGTATGCATGTTTACACAGATAGCGGTGTAGATATTTCCATGTTCATCCAAAAGCGGTGTAGTTATTTCCATGTTCATACACATGGCGGTGTAGATATTTCCATGTTCATACAGGTAGTGCTGTAGATATTTCCATCTTCATACAGATAGCGGTGTAGATATTTCCATGTTCATACAGATAGCGGTGCTTATATTTCCATGTTTATACAGGTAGCGGTGTAGATATTTCCATGTTTATACAGATAGCGGTGTAGATATTTCCATGTTTATACAGATAGCTGTGTAGATATTTCCAGGTTCAAACAGATATCGGTTTAATTTAAATGTTCATAAAGATAGCGGTGTAGATATTTCCATGTTTATACAGATAGCGGTGAAGATGTATGCATGTTTACACAGATAGCGGTGTAGATATTTGCATGTTCATACAGATAGCGGTGTAGATATTTCCATGTTCATCCAGATGGCTGTGTAGATATATCCATGTTCATACAGATAGCGGTGACTATATTTCCATGTTCATACAGATAGTGGTGTAGGTATTTCCATGTTCATACAGATAGCGGTGTAGCTATTTCCATGTTCATACAGATAGCGGTGTAGATCTTTCCATGTTCGTACAGATAGCGGTGTAGATATTTCCATGTTCATACAGATAGCGGTGCTGATATTTCCATGTTTATACAGGTAGCGGTGCAGATATTTCCATGTTTATACAGATAGCGGTGTAGATATTTCCATGTTTATACAGATAGCGGTGTAGATATTTCCAGGTTTATACAGATAGCGGTGTAGATATTTCCATGTTCATCCAGATGGCTGTGTTGATATATCCATGTTCATACAGATAGCGGTGTAGATATTTCCATGTTCATACAGCTAGTGCTGTAGATATTTCCATGTTCATACAGATAGAGGTGTAGCTATTTCCATGTTAATACAGATAGCGGTGTAGATATTTCCATGTTCGTACAGATAGCGGTGTAGATATTTCCATGTTCATACAGATAGCGGTGCTTATATTTCCATGTTTATACAGGTAGTGGTGTAGATATTTCCATGTTTATACAGATAGCGGTGTAGATATTTCCATGTTTACACAGATAGCGGTGTAGGTGTTTCCATGTTTATACAGATAGCGGTGTAGATATTTCCATGTTTATACAGATAGCGGTGTAGATATTTCCACGTTTATACAGATAGCGGTGTAGGTATTTGCATGTTCATCCAGATGGCTGTGTAGATATACCCATGTTCATACAGATGGCGGTGAAGATATTTCCATGTTCATACAGATAGCGGTGTAGATATTTCCATGTTCGTACTGATAGTGGTGTAGTTATTTCCATGTTCATACAGATAGCGGTGTAGCTATTTCCATGTTCATACAGATAGCGGTGTAGATATTTCCATGTTCATCCAGATGGCTGTGTAGACATATCCATGTTCATGCAGATGGCGGTGAAGATAATTCCATGTTCATACAGATAGCGGTGTAGATATTTCCATGTTAATACAGATAGTGGTGTAGATATTTCCAAGTTCATACAGATACAGGGGCTGATATTTCCATGTTCATACAGATAGCGGTGCTGATATTTCCATGTTTATACTGGTAGCTGTGTAGATCTTTCCATGTTCATACAGAAAGCGGTGTAGATATTTCCATGTTCATTCAGATAGCGGTGCTGATATTTCCATGTTTGTACAGGTAGCGGTGCAGATATTTCCATGTTTTTACTGATAGCGGTGTAGATTTTTCCATGTTTATACAGATAGCGGTGTAGATATTTCCAGGTTTATACAGATAGCGGTGTAGATATTTCCCTGTTCATCCAGATGGCTGTGTAGATATATCTATGTTCATACAGATGGCGGTGAAGATATTTCCATGTTCATACAGATAGCGGTGTAGATATTTCCATGTTCATACAGATAGTGGTGTAGATATTTCCATGTTCATACAGATAGCGGTGTAGCTATTTCCATGTTCATACAGATAGCGGTGTAGATATTTCCATGTTCATCCAGATGGCTGTGTAGATATATCCATGTTCATACATATGGCGGTGAAGATATTTCCATGCTCATACCGATAGCGGTGTAGATATCTCCACGTTCATACCTATAGTGGTGTTGATATTTCCATGTTCATACAGATAGAGGGGCTGATATTTCCATGTTCATACAGATAGCGGTGCTGATATTTCCATGTTTATACAGGTAGCTTTGTAGATATTTCCACGTTCATACAGATAGCGGTGTAGATATTTCCATGTTTATACAGATAGCGGTGTAGATATCTCCACCTTAATACAGATGGTTGTGTAGATATTTATATGTTCATACAGATGGCCGTGCAGATATTTCCATGTTCATACAGATGGCGGTGTAGATATTTCCATGTTCATACAGATAGCGGTGTAGTTATTTCCATGTGTAAAGAGATAGCTGTGTAGATATTTCCATGTATATGCAGATAGCTGTGTAGATATTTCCATTTTCATACAGATAGCGGTTTAGATATTTCCATGTTCAAACAGATAGCGGTGTAGATATTTCCATGTTCATACAGATAGCGGTGTAGATATTTCCATGTTTATACAGATAGCGGTGAAGATGTATGCATGTTTACACAGATAGCGGTGTAGATATTTCCATGTTCATACAGAAAGCGGTGTAGGTATTTCCATGTTCATCCAGATGGCTGTGTAGATATATCCAAGTTAATAAAGATAGCGGTGTAGATATTTCCATGTTCATACAGGTAGTGCTGTAGATATTTTCATCTTCATACAGATAGCGGTGAAGCTATTTCCATGTTCATACAGATAGCGGTGAAGCTATTTCCATGTTCGTACAGATAGCGGTGTAGATATTCCATGTTCGTACAGATAGCGGTGTAGATATTTCCATGTTCATACAGATAGCGGTGCTTATATTTCCATGTTTATACAGGTAGCGGTGTAGATATTTCCATGTTTATACAGATAGCGGTGTAGATATTTCCATGTTTATACAGATAGCGGTGTAGATATTTCCAGGTTTATACAGATAGCGGTGTAGATATTTCCATGTTCATCCAGATGGCTGTGTTGATATATCCATGTTCATTCAGATAGCGTTGAAGATATTCCCATGTTCATACAGATAGCGGTGTAGATATTTAAATGTTCATCCACATGGCTGTGTAGACATATCCATGTTCATACAGATAGCGGTGTAGATATTTCCATGTTCATGCAGATAGCGGTGTAGATATGTCCCTGTTCATACAGATAGTGGTGTAGATATTTCCATGTTCATACAGATAGAGGGGCTGATATTTCCATGTTCATACAGATAGCGGAGCTGATATTTCCATGTATAAACAGGTAGCGCTGTAGATATTTCCATGTTTATACGGATAGCGGTGTAGATATTTCCATGTTTATACTGATAGCGGTGTAGATATTTCCATGTTTATACAGATAGAGGTGTAGATATCTCCATCTTAATACAGATGGCATTGTAGATATTTATATGTTCATACAGATTGCGGTGCAGACATTTCCATGTTCATACAGATGGCGGTGTAGATATTACCATGTTCATACAGATAGCGGTGTTGTTATTTCCATGTGTAAAGAAATATCTGTGTAGATATTTCCATGTATATGCAGATATCTGTATAGATATTTCCATTTTCATGCAGATAGCGGTGTAGATATTTCCATGTTCAAACAGATATCGGTGTAGATATTTCCATGTTCATACAGATAGCGGTGTAGATATTTCCATGTTTATACAGTTAGCGGTGAAGATGTATGCATGTTTACACAGATAGCGGTGTAGATATTTCCATGTTCATCCAGATGGCTGTGTAGATATATCCATGTTCATATAGATGGCGGTGGAGATATTTCTATGTTCATACAGATGGCGGTGTAGATATTTCCATGTTTATAGAGATAGCGGTGTAGTTATTTCCATGTGAAAAGAAATAGCTGTGTAGATATTTCCATGTATATGCAGATAGCTGTGTAGATATTTCCATTTTCATGCAGATAGCGGTGCAGATATTTCCATGTTCAAACAGATAGCGGTGTAGGTATTTCCCTGTTCATACAGATAGCGGTGTAGATATTTCCATGTTCATACAGATAGAGGTGTAGATAATTCCATGTTCATCCAGAAGGCTGTGTAGATATATCCATGTTCATACAGATAGCGGTGTAGCTATTTCCATGTTCATACAGATAGCGGTGTAGCTGTTTCCATGTTCATACAGATAGCGGTGTAGATATTTCCATGTTCATACAGATAACGGTGTAGCTATTTCCATGTTCATACAGATAGCGGTGTAGATATTTCCATGTTCATTCTGATGGCTGTGTAGATATATCCAAGTTCATACAGATGGCGGTGCAGATATTTACATGCTCATACAGATAGCGGTGTAGATATTTCCATGTTCATACAGATAGTGGTGTAGATATTTCCATGTTCTTACAGATAGCGGTGTAGCTATTCCCATGTTCATGCAGATAGCGGTGTAGATTTTTCCATGTTCATCCAGATGGCTGTGTAGATATATGCATGTTCATACAGATGGCGGTGAAGGTATTTCCATGTTCATACAGACAGCGGTGTAGATATTTCCAAGTTCATACAGATAGTGGTGTAAATATTTCCATGTTCATACAGATAGCGGTGTAGATATTTCCATGTTCATCCAGACGGCTGTGTAGATATATCCATGTTCATACAGATAGCGGTGAAGATATTTCCATGTTTATACAGATAGCGGTGAAGATGTATGCATGTTTACACAGATACCGGTGTAGATATTTCCATGTTCATAAAGATATCGGTGTAGATATTTCCATGTTCATCCAGATGGCTGTGTAGATATATCCATGTTCACACAGATAGCGGTGAAGATATTTCCATGTTCATACAGATAGTCCTGTAGATATTTCCATGTTCATACAGATAGCGGTGTAGCTATTTCCATGTTCATACAGATAGCGGCGTAAAAATTTCCATGTTCGTACAGATAGCGGTGTAGATATTTCCATGTTCATACAGATATCGGTGCTTATATTTCCATGTTTATACAGGTAGCGGTGTAGATATTTCCATGTTTATACAGATAGCAGTGTAGATATTTCCATGTTTATACAGATAGCGGTGTAGATATTTCCAAGTTCATACAGATAGTGGTGTAGATATTTCCATGTTCATACAGATAGCGGTGTAGCTATTTCCATGTTCATACAGATAGCGGTGTAGATATTTCCAAGTTCATACAGATAGTGGTGTAGATATTTCCATGTTTATTCAGATAGCGGTGTAGCTATCTCCATCTTAATACTGATAGCGGTGTAGATATTTATAAGTTCATACAGATAGCGGTGCAGATATTTCCATGTTCATACAGATGGCGGTGTAGATATCTCCATGTTTATAGAGATAGCGGTGTAGTTATTTCCATGTATAAAGAGATAGCTTTGTAGATATTTCCATTTTCATGCAGATAGCGGTGTAGATATTTCCATGTTCAAACACATAGCGGTGTAGATATTTCCATGTTCACACAGATTGCGGTGCTGATATTTCCATGTTTATACAGGTAGCGGTGTAGGAATTTCCATGTTTATACAGATAGCGGTGTAGATATCTCCATCTTAATATAGATGGCGGTGTAGATATTTATGTGTTCATACAGATGGCGGTGCAGATATTTCCATGTTCATACAGATGGCGGTGTTGATATTTCCATGTTCATACAGATAGCGGTGTTGTTATTTCCATGTGTAAAGAGATAGCTGTGTAGATATTTCCATGTAGATGCAGATAGCTGTGTAGATATTTCCATTTTCATGCAGATAGCGGTGTAGATATTTCCATGTTCTAACAGATAGCGGTGTAGATATTTCCATGTTCATCCTGATAGCGTTGTAGATATTTCCATGTTTATACAGATAGCGGGGAAGATATATGCAAGTTTACACATATAGCGGTCTAGATATTTCCATGTTCATCCAGATGGCTGTGTTGATATATCCATGCTCATACAGATAACGGTGTAGATATTTCCATGTTCATACAGATAGTGGTGTAGATATTTCCATGTTCTTACAGATAGCGGTGTAGCTATTCCCATGTTCATGCAGATAGCGGTGTAGATTTTTCCATGTTCATCCAGATGGCTGTGTAGATATATGCATGTTCATACAGATGGCGGTGAAGGTATTTCCATGTTCATACAGACAGCGGTGTAGATATTTCCAAGTTCATACAGATAGTGGTGTAGATATTTCCATGTTCATACAGATAGCGGTGTAGCTATTTCCATGTTCATACAGACAGCGGTGTAGATATTTCCAAGTTCATACAGATAGTGGTGTAGATATGTCCATGTTCATACAGAGAGCGGAGTAGATATTTCCATGTTCATACAGAGAGTGGTGTAGATGTTTCCATGTTCATACAGATAGCGGTGTAGCTATTTCCATGTCCATGCAGATAGCGGTGTAGATATTTCCATGTTCATCCAGATCGCTGTGTAGATATTTCCATGTTCATACAGATAGTGGTGAAGATAATTCCATGTTCATACAGATAGCGGTGTAGTTATTTCCATGTGTAAAGAGATAGCTGTGTAGATATTTCCATGTATATTCAGATAGCTGTGTAGATATTTCCATTTTCATGCAGATAGCGGTGTAGATATTTCTAAGTTCAAAAAGATAGCGGTGTAGATATTTCCATGTTCATACAGATAGCGGTGTAAAAATTTCCATGTTTATACAGATAACGGTGAAGATGTATGCCTGTTTACACAGATAGCGGTGTAGATATTTCCATGTTCATATTGATAGCGGTGTAGATATTTCCATGTTCATACAGATAGCGTTGTAGATATTTCCATGTTCATACAGATAGCGGTGTAGATATTTCCATGTTTATACAGATAGCGGTGTAGATATCTCCATCTTAATGCAGATGGCCGTGTAGATAGCTATATGTTCATATAGATGGCGGTGGAGATATTTCTATGTTCATACAGATGGCGGTGTAGATATTTCCATGTTTATAGAGATAGCGGTGTAGTTATTTACATGTGAAAAGAAATAGCTGTGTAGATATTTCCATGTATATGCACATAGCTGTGTAGATATTTCCATTTTCATGCAGATAGCAGTGCAGATATTTCCATGTTCAAACAGATAGCGGTGTAGGTATTTCCCTGTTCATACAGATAGCGGTGTAGATATATCCATGTTTATACAGATAGCGGTGAGGATGTGTGCATGTTTACACAGATAGCGGTGTAGATATTTCCATGTTCATACAGATAGAGGTGTAGATAATTCCATGTTCATCCAGAAGGCTGTGTAGATATATCCATGTTCATACAGATAGCGGTGTAGATATTTCCATGTTCATACAGATAGTGGTGTAGATATTTCCATGTTCATACAGATAGCGGTGTAGCTATTTCCATGTTCATACAGATAGCGGTGTAGATATTTCCATATTCATCCAGATGTCTTTGTAGATATATCCATGTTCATACAGATGGCAGTGAAGATATTTCCATGATCATACGGATAGCGGTGTAGATATTTCCATGTTCATCCAGACGGCTGTGTAGATATATCCATGTTCATGCAGATGGCGGTGAAGATATTTCCATGTTCTTACAGATAGCAGTGTAGATATTTCCATGCTCATACAGATAGTGGTGTAGATAATTCCATGTTCATACAGATAGTGGTGTAGTTATTTCCATGTGTAAAGAGATAGTTGTGTAGATATTTCCATGTATATTCAGATAGCTGTGTAGATATTTCCATTTTCATGCAGATAGCTGTGTAGATATTTCTAAGTTCAAAAAGATAGCGGTGTAGATATTTCCATGTTCATACAGATAGCGGTGTAGAAATTTCCATGTTTATACAGATAGCGGTGAAGATGTATGCCTGTTTACACAGATCGCGGTGTAGATATTTCCATGTTCATACAGATAGCGGTGTAGATATATCCATGTTCATCCAGATGGCTGTGTAGATATATCAATGTTTAAACAGATGGCGTTGAAGATATTTCCATGTTCATACAGATAGCGGTGTAGATATTTCCATGTTTATACAGATAGCGGTGTAGATATCTCCATCTTAATACAGATGGCGGTGTAGATAGTTATATGTTCATACAGATGGCGGTGGAGATATTTCCATCTTCATTCAGATGGCGGTGTAGATATTTCCATGTTTATAGAGATAGCGGTGTAGTTATTTACATGTGTAAAGAAATAGCTGTGTAGATATTTCCATGTATATGCAGATAGCTGTGTAGATATTTCCATTTTCATGCAGATAGCGGTGTAGATATTACCAAGTTCAAACAGATAGCGGTGTAGGTATTTCCATGTTCATACAGATAGCGGTGTAGATATATCCATGTTTATACTGATAGCGGTGAAGAAGTAAGCATGTTTACACAGATAGCGGTGTAGATATTTCCATGTTCATACAGATAGCCGTGTAGATATTTCCATGTTCATCCAGAAGGCTGTGTAGATATATCCATGTTCATAGAGATAGCGGTGTAGATATTTCCATGTTCATACAGATAGTGGTGTAGATATTTCCATGTTCATACAGATAGCGGTGTAGTTATTTCCATGTTCATACAGATAGCGGTGTAGCTATTTCCATGTTCATACAGATAGCGGTGTAGATATTTCCATGTTCATCCAGATGGCTGTGTAGATATATCCATGTTCATACAGATGGCGGTGAAGATATTTCCATGTCCATACAGATAGCAGTGTAGATATTTCCATGTTCATGCAGATAGTGGTGTAGATAATTCCATGTTCATACTGATAGCCGTGTAGATATTTCCATGTGTAAAGAGATAGCTGTGTAGATATTTCCATGTATATTCAGATAGTTGTGTAGTTATTTCCATTTTCATGCAGATAGCGGTGTAGATATTTCTAAGTTCAAAAAGATAGTGGTGTAGATATTTCCATGTTCATACAGATAGCGGTGTAGAAATTTCCATGTTTATACAGATAGCGGTGAAGATGTATGCCTGTTTACACAGATCGCGGTGTAGATATTTCCATGTTCATACAGATAGCGGTGTAGATATTTCCATGTTCATCCAGATGGCTGTGTAGATATATCCATGTTTAAACAGATGGCGTTGAAGATATTTCCATGTTCATACAGATAGCGGTGTAGATATTCCCATGTTCATACAGATAGTGGTTTAGATATTTCCATGTTCATTCAGATAGCGGTGTAGGTATTTCCATGTTTACACAGCGGTGAAGATATTTCCATGTTTATACTGATAGCGGTGTAGATATCTCCATCTTAATACAGATGGCGGTGTAGATATTTATGTGTTCATACACATGGCGGTGCAGATATTTCCATGTTTATACAGATGGCGGTGTAGATATTTCCATGTTTATAGAGATAGCGGTGTAGTTATTTCCATGTGTAAAGAGATAGCGGTGTAGATATTTCCATGTATATGCAGATAGCTGTGTAGATATTTCCATTTTCATGCAGATAGCGGTGTACATATTTCCATGTTCAAACAGGTAGCGGTGCAGATATTTCCATGTTCATACAGATAGCGGTGTAGATATTTCCATGTTTATACAGATAGCGGAGAAAATCTATGCATGTTTACAAAGATAGCGGTGAAGATATTTCCATGTTCACCCAGATGGATGTGTAGTTATTTCCATGTTCATACACATGGCGGTGAAGATATTTCCATGTTCATACAGATAGCGGTGTAGATATTTCCATGTTCATACAGATAGCGGCGTAGATATTTCCATGTTCATACAGATAGCGGTGCTGATATTTCCATGTTCATCCAGATGGCTGTGTATATATATCCATGTTCGTAGAGATGGCGGTGAAGATATTTCCATGTTCATACTGATGGCGGTGTGGATATTACCGTGTTCATACAGATAGCGGTGATGATATTTCCATGTTTATACAGGTAGCGGTGTAGATATATCCATGTTTACACAGATAGCGGTGTAGATATTTCCATGTTTATAGAGATAGCGGTGTGGATATTTCCATGTTTATACAGATAGAGGTGTAGATATCTCCATCTTAATACTGATGGTGGTGTAGATATTTATATGTTCATACAGATGGCGGTGCAGATATTTCCATGCTCATACAGATGGCGGTGTAGATATTACCATGTTCATACAGATAGCGGTGTAGTTATTTCCATGTGTAAAGAGATAGCTGTGTAGATATTTCCATGTATATGCAGATAGCTGTGTAGATATTTCCACATTCATGCAGATAGCGGTGTAGATATTTCCATGTTCAAACAGATATCGGTGTAGATATTTCCATGTTCCTACAGATAGCGGTGCTGATATTTACATGTTTATACAGGCAGCGGTGTAGATATTTCCATGTTCATCCAGACGGCTGTGTAGATATATCCATGTTCATACAGATAGCGGTGAAGATATTTCCATGTTTATACAGATAGCGCTGAAGATGTATGCATGTTTACACAGATACCGGTGTAGATATTTCCATGTTCATACAGATATCGGTGTAGATATTTCCATGTTCATCCAGATGGCTGTGTAGATATATCCATGTTCATACAGATAGCGGTGAAGATATTTCCATGTTCATACAGATAGTCCTGTAGATATTTCCATGTTCATACAGATAGCGGTGTAGCTATTTCCATGTTCATACAGATAGCGGCGTAGAAATTTCCATGTTCGTACAGATAGCGGTGTAGATATTTCCATGTTCATACAGATATCGGTGCTTATATTTCCATGTGTATACAGGTAGCGGTGTAGATATTTCCATGTTTATACAGATAGCGGTGTAGATATTTCCATGTTTATACAGATAGCGGTGTAGATATTTCCAAGTTCATACAGATAGTGGTGTAGATATTTCCATTTTCATACAGATAGCGGTGTAGCTATTTCCATGTTCATACAGATAGCGGTGTAGATATTTCCATGTTCATACAGATAGTGGTGTAGATATTTCCATGTTCATACAGATAGCTGTGTAGCTATTTCCATGTTCATACAGATATCGGTGTAGATATTTCCATGTTCATCCAGATGGCTGTGTAGACATATCCATGTTCATACAGATGGCGGTGAAGGTAATTCCATGTTCATACAGATAGCGGTGTAGATAATTCCATGTTCATACAGATAGTGGTGTAGATATTTCCATATTCATACAGCTTGAGGGGCTGATATTTCCATGTTCATACAGATAGCGGTGTTGATAATTCCAAGTTTATACAGGTAGCGGTGTAGATATTTCCATGTTCATCCAGATGGCTCTGTAGATACATCCATGTTCATATGGATGGCGGTGAAGATATTTCCATGTTCGTACAGATAGCGGTGTATATATTTCCCTGTTTATACAAATAGCAGTGTAGATTTTTCCATGTTTATACAGATAACGGTGTAGATATTTCCAAGTTTATACAGATAACGGTGTAGATATTTCCA
Source organism: Gorilla gorilla gorilla (assembly GCF_029281585.2). Lineage (NCBI taxonomy): Eukaryota > Metazoa > Chordata > Mammalia > Primates > Hominidae > Gorilla > Gorilla gorilla. The sequence goes on along the minus strand of NC_073233.2, from coordinate 2,428,697 downwards.
AGTTTATACAGATAACGGTGTAGATATCTCCATCTTAATACAGATGGCGGTGTAGATATTTATATGTTCATACAGATGGCGGTGCAGATATTTCCAAGTTCATACTGATGGCGGTGTAGATATTTCCATGTTTATAGAGATAGCGGTGTAGTTATTTCCTTGTGTAAAGGGATAGCTTTGTAGATATTTCCATGTAT